>NW_018164463.1:625673-639381 GCF_001263595.1 Phalaenopsis equestris
GACGAAGAAGAGAAAGTCAGTCGCAGCTTGACGCGACTCGCAGCTCGACGTCCACAGAAGCAATGAGACGTGATGATGGCGTAGGAGTCGACAATCGCAGAAGAGATTGACGAACCCAGAATTCGTAGTCGAGTGCGAGAGCTTCGTCTTCGAGCACGATGATAAAGCCGAAAGATCAAGCCAGAGATTCGCCATTGGGAGAAACCCTAGCGATGCAGTTCGAGCTCGCCACCGATGTCATTTTTTCTATAATAGATATATATATAAAAGCATCGACGGGCAACTCTGCTAGGTTTCGTCCGATGGCGATTCCCTGTGTTGAATCCTTTGGCTTCACTTCAGGGCTTCACTTTATTTCGTCTTTGCAGTTTCTGGCCAAGCCTTTCTCGTACGTCTTCTTCCTTCCTCTTTCTGACGTAGTCTCTCGCCACCCTGATACAAGGTGCTTTGTGTGGTTTGTAGATTCTAGCTGCGGTTTTTTTGCGTGCACTCCTTGCATGTCAAGATGGCCTCGGGGGCTTCGTTCCTACGACACCGCCCTTGCCAGCGATAACCTCGCTCGCGTTCCTATTTTGTGTATATTCCCGCAGCGATACCACGATACTTTTGCGCTATGCATTGAAACGGATTTCTCAAAAAATGTGGCTAAAAGGTAAACGGAAACCTGTCGGCTAGTCTTAGTTGGTAAGTTCCTCTATGGAAACCCCAAATTCAACCAAATTCGAAAAGATTTTGAGCAAATGCGGCTGAATGAGGAATGGAAGATTGGTAAGCTGGACGATAGGCATATTCTTATACAATTATCAGGTGATGAAGACTATGTTCATTTGCGTGCGAGAAGACTCGTTAGAATAGATAATCGTGTGATGAAAGTTTCCAAATGGACGGTCGATTTTCACCCTCTCATACAACCTATTTGTACCTTTTTTTCTTTTTTAATATATTAGCCTTTGGCCTTTTCCATATATATATATATATATATATATATATATCCTATTTCATCCCAACTTGAAAGATAATTTGAAAATTTTTACTCGTTTTTCAATAATAGAAATGCTAACATCAGAATAATGAAATAGCAAAACTGAATCACCAATATCCCTAACAAGAGAGAGTGATCACAAGGAACAAATGTGTCAAGTGGAACAGGAACAATGAGCTAGCTTACATAAGTGAAAGCTTGATCAAGATCCACAACAAATCCAGCATCACAACTATCACGAGAAAAATGAGGCTCACCATCACGAGAAATTGAGGGAGAATTCCGGTTAACAGATTGGTTTTGGGTTAAACTCAACTTGGTTGACCCAAACCTGGACCTTCAATTATGCAAGGCAATGTAGCTAATGCAAACCAACTCAGTACAATCTAAAGGGGTTATAAAATGTTTGAATCAACGTAACCCAACTAATTTGAATATGGAAAATTTAAAAATATTTAATAAGTTTAGTGTTTGGCGGGATTTATGTTAAATCCAGCTAGCATTCTGCAATTAAACAGCCCCTGATCGCAATTTTCAGAAAATAATAAAGGCAATAGTTTCTATCACAAATCAAAGAAACGTCACCAAGTAATTTACTTCGAAATTTTTTAAAGCTTGCGATCCTCAAGCCAGATTGCAAGGCTAGATGAGAGCAAATATAATGTACAATACCCAGTCTAAAAATTGGAGAGAATCCAAATCAATTCTTTCAATGGTTTTGTTCCGTAATGACTGAAGAAGATTTATAGGATATCCTGAACAAGTAAAGGGAAAATTAATAAAATTCATTGTCTTTTTCTAAATCGTAACTAAACAAATAGCTTCATTATGATAGCATGCATAATCAACTCAATAACTACAAGAAATAGTGAGATTAAACAAATGTTAATGTATAGTTATTGTGAAAGGTATTAATTGAACCAGGATTTTGTTATGACCTGAAACTGCCCACAAAACGTCACAATGCAATGGGGTAAAATGGCTTGATGCACGAGCTTTCATGTGAGCTTGCACTAAATAGGCAAGTCATGCACAGGGCCAGCACATCACTTCACTTCTAAGATTGCTTTGAAGGGCACTTTTAATGATACTATGTGTCACGCCCCAACAGACCCCCCTATAAGGTCAAAGGGGGTGCGACAAAAGCGGAATATTCGGTAAAATAAATTCTCATCAGCACTCGTCCTGACTTGCAAACTCAATGCACAGTGGTTGATAAACTATTCTAACTAAATCGTCGCAAACATAGTGGATACATTTAATTTTATAATCCTTTCACAGTCACAGATACTCGAAAGCGCGAAAATTATATCAAAACATCTAATCTATACAGAACTATTAAATCGCAAACATAGTGGATACATTTAATTTTATAATTCTTTCACAGTCACAGATACTCGAAAGCGCGAAAATCATATCAAAACATCTAATCTATACAGAACTATTAAATCTAATAAAATAAAAGTACGTGTTCAAAAATCTATACAAGCGTCCTAAGATTATGAAATGCAAAAGTTGTACAAGTCACACATTGCTACTCTCTCTGATGCTTCTTACCCTTTGCTTATAGTCAACAGCGTAAGTGAGCAACAATAAGCTCGGCGAAATAATCAAAGGTTAAATAAAGATCTTATATACAAAAAAGAAATAATGTGCATGATCGTATGCAAATCATTTACATGTCCACATCATGCCACAATTTTATAAACATATAAAAGAAAAAACATGTAATGTAGGGAATCATGACTACTGTATGAAGCATGTAATCGTCCATGCATGTATCATCATAAGCATATTCGTAAGAGTCTTCAATCTAATCAAAGAAATTTCACTTGCAATTACATATGTCTCAACTATTTTCATTTCATTAGATCATCACCCAGCCCGAATGTCACATTAACAATTGATAAAGATTGGATCTCACAAACATAGCAGTTATCAATAGCTCTCTTGTACCAACGCTATCCTACGTTCATTCGTCGTCTGATCCCAACAGTTTCCAAAGTTTCTTCATCGTTTAAATATTAGGAGTCGAGAATCTCATCATTCTCTATCATTCGTACATGCAAGAATTCATGTAATTATCCATCTAAAACATCACTTATCACATTTCTTAAATAATAATTCTTGTAACAAACATTCATCATAAATATTTCATATCTTATGTCTATGAATCATAGTAAATAAATACCTGCAAATAATAATTTCATAAGCATGTTCTAAAAATTCATAATACAGTAAAATCATAGGCATTGTAAGTAATAAACGAAGTTTGCATTCAGAGAGTCCACCTAAGTATTCATCTACAATATGCAGAAACTTCTAAATGTAATAATGTCAAACACATAATCACATAGAGACGTACAAAAATTTATACTTCTTAAGTTAACTCGAGATTATTTCATCAGAATTGACTGAGTAGCCCTGCAATGATTTTCCCCAAGCTCAACTTGTCGTTGAGTACAAACAACCCGAATTCATATACATCTTTGAATTTCATCAAATCTTAGCACATCTTGTTAATGAACCCCAAACATGATACGAATTGATGGCAAACGTCAAAATGAACAGTAAGAAAAAGAATCTTTAGAACAACACAAAATATAGCTCAGGCTCTCTATCATGCGTGTAGATAGCACCTGCACAGTAGCAATGGTTGTTGGAGTCTTAAAGTGTGAAAAATCAAGAATAATAGAGAGAAAAATGAGGGAAAATGCAACAATTTAATGTGACCCCATCAATTCTCAGTCATTCGATCCATCGCACGACTGAAAATGGCAAAAAAGAGTCGGCGGCTACAGTTTTGATTCAAAAGATTTGGGTATTAATAAGGATTAACTAAATTTAACTAAACCTATAACTTCATCAGTTTATATCTTCTCATCCATTTAAATTTCATGCTTAGTGCTACATATCAAATTGATAAATTCAATGTTTAGAATTTTATAAATTTGTTTCAGTCGAATTCTGAGAGATTCAAATTTCGGTATACCTTAAAATTGTCAGGATTAAGTGATAAAACTCTCTCCTCCTTACAAAAATTTCGTTCTCAAAATTTCTAAGTTTAGTTGGACAAAAAGGGATATTTCAGTTGCATTTGTTTTTCCATGTAGCTTCTTTTTTAGGCGAGTGTTTCCATTTTATCTTGACAAAAGAAATAAGTATGTTCTTCAACTTCTTAATATCAGTTACTAAAATGCTCTCAAGTTATTCAATGTAAGTTAATTTTTTTTGCACGTCAATGTCTTCATGTAAAAATCTCTAGTATGAATTCAAACCCAAATTTCCAAGCATTGAGATGTGAAGCACATTATGAATATATGACATATCAGCAAGTAACGCTAGCTTGAAAGCTACTTGACCAATCCTATCTATAATTTTAAAATGACTGATGTCCCTAAGACTGAACTTACTTCCCTAACCAAATCTAGATGTACCTTTCATTTTCTTGACTTTAAAAATTACAAAATCACTAGTTTTAAATCAAACTACTTTGTGCTTTGAGTCATATTATTTTTGTTGTTGATCCTTATAAGCTTCAATCTATCCCTGATTAACATGAGTTACTTGGTGGCTTCATCAAATAACTCAAAACCTAACATTTGACGTTCACTCATTTCAACCCTACTTAATAGAGTTTTGTATTTCTTGTCATACAGTTATTCATGAGAAGTCATTTAGAAACTCGATTGAAAACTATAATTATAAGTGAACTCGATTATCGAGAAGTGATCTTCCCAACTGTCTATAAAGTCAAGGACACAGACTCGAAAGATCTTCAAATGCATGAATTTTTCTTTCTGATAGCCTGTTAGTTTGTGCATGAAACGTTATGCTAAAATGCATATGCATACTCAGGCCTTGTTAAATATCATTCCACAACTTAGACAAGAATCTTTCATCTCTGTCAGAAATGATAACTTTTGAAAATTCATGCAATCTAAAAATTTCTTTTACATATAATCTAGCACTCGTTTCAACTGAATCTGTATGGCTAATTCGAAAGAATAAGCTAATTCAGTAAGCCAAACAATAATAAGCCAAATATTAATGTGACCCTGCCTGGATCAGGAAAATCCCATAACAAAATCCATAACAATTTTTCACATTTACAATCATATATAGACAATGATTATAGCTATATGTTGGGATTTTGATGTTCAATCTTCACAATCTAACAAGCTTGACATTTAGATAAATATTCAGCAATATCCTTCTTCACACCTGGCCACCAGAATATGTATTTCAAAATCATGAACTTTTTAAAGCTGCTTAGATGGATTGTGTAACTTGAATGATGAGAATCGTGTAGGATTTTCTATTTCAAATCAAAATGAGCAGAAACCAAAAACTGTAACTCTGTTTTTTATAATGCAAACGTCATCAATAGTCATATTCAAGCTCTTTCCTGATTGAAGTTGTTTCATAAGTTTCAAATATTCACTTTTAATTCTCCAAGTTTTCTTGATTTTATTCATTAGACTTAGTTGCACGATCAACAGATGAAACATCTCATATCACATGGTCTTCTGGCCTCCAACTACAAGGCATCGATTTTTTAAAAAAATTCCAGCTCATGAGTAATAATCCAGCTTCCACTATTTGTGTTTGCAGCTTAAAGCATCGACATCTACATTTGCTAGGCAAGAACAATACTTTATATCAACTTTGCAGTCTCTTTGATCAGTTCTAGTCATCTCATCTGCTCAAATTCAATTGTTTGCGTCTGAAAATCTACTTAAAACTCTAATGATTAGCGAATACATCACATTTCACACCATATAAGTAATTTCGTCAAATCCTGAAAGAAAACACTATGGCAGCAAACTCCATATCATGCATCAGATAATTCCTATCATGTGGAATGAGTTGTCTGTATGCATAGGCTATTACATTTTTTTTTTGCATTAGAACACATCGCAAGCCTCGCAATGACGTATAACTGTAAATTTAGAACCCTTCTGAAATAGCCAACACTGAAAGAGTAGTCAAATATTTCTCTAAATCTTGAAAACTATGTTCACATTCTGCAGTTCACTCAAATTGAACAAATATCCTCCTCAGCTTGGAGAACAAGATAGCTATCTTAGAAAATCCTTTAACGAATCTCTTGTAAAAGCAGACCACACAAAGAAAATAGTGTACCTCCATAAAATTCTTTGAGGTGTGACATTCACAATCGCTTTCACCCTCTGAGGATCTATTGACATTTCTGGCCTACTTATAATATGCCCCAAGTAAGAAATATTGCACAGCCAAAATTCACATTTTGACAACTTTGCATATAGCTAATTCAGCTTCAGTGACTCAAATACTATTTTTAGATGTTTGACATGAACATCATCAGTTCTTGAATATATCTTAATATCATGAATAAAAAATAATAACAAAGTGATCCACATACAGGTTGAAGATTCAATTCATCAAATCCATCATACAATAGGAGCACTGATTATAACAAAAGACTTAATTACAAATTCATAATGACCATACTTATTCCAAAAAGTTCTCTTAGATATATTTGTCTCCTTAACTGACCTGATGAAATCCCGATCTCACATCAATCCAGAAAAATATAGTAGCATCTTCTAACTAATAAAATAGATCATTGATCCTTGACAATGGACATTTATATTTGATTGTCACCTGAGCTCTCTATAATCGATGCATAACTGCATAAATCTGTCTTTCTTTCTGACAAACAATATCGAAGAACTCCAAAATGCATAACTGCATAAATCTTTCTTTCTGACAAACAATATCGAAGAACTCCAAGGTGAATTGCTTGGCCTAATAAAATACTTATCTATCGGTTCTTGTAGCAGACATTTCAAACTTTGCAATTCCTTCGAAGCCATCTTGTATGAAGACCAAAAATTCCAGACATCCCTAATTGCAAATTAATGTCAAACCCAACTTCTCATTCTTGTGGAAGCCCTGATAATTTTTTTGGAGATATATCATAAAATTCTACAAAAATTATGGTGTTTTCAATACCTGCACAACTTTATTCCTAATTTGGCTAGAAACACAAGTTCACCAAATCACAAATAATTTTTAATTTTCATTGTATTAATCAGAGAAGAATGTGCATTTTAATCCCATAAGATGAACAACTTTTTACTAAACAAATTTATTTTTACTCCCCTTTTCCAGCATTCAATTGTAGCAAAATCCTTACTAAACACTAACCAGTCCATCCCAATATGACATTAGAAGTCTAATTTGGTATGATAATCAACTCTCCTTGCAACTTCGTATCTTGAATGTTAATATGCACCGAACATTTTCTATTTGCATAAAGGCCACTTCGCGAAAGCATAACACATAAGGTTAGAGTAATGTACGTAATACCAACATATAAATTGAAAGCAAACTCATCAAAAAGGAAAGAATGTGATGCACCTGAACCGAAAAAAACAGTGTCAGACTGATCTTGAATCATAAGCATACATTTAACTACTTCTTCAGATTCTTTAGTTTCTTAAGGCGTAATTACAAAAACTTTAGCATTCGCTGGTTGCTCCGTTTTGCATTTTGAAGTTTCACCTTTAGCTTGCATTGAAGGCTTTTCCCAAAATAGAGTTTCGCTACTCTTTTCCAAAAATTTCATGGGCTATTTCAGCTCTTGAATTGTCGACGATATGTTGTCCCTTATCTTTTCCTATGGATAGTTCATCTAAAGAAGCATTAACTGTCCACGTTTGTAGCACTTTCAAAACCCATCATGCGCTGCCCTAAATGCTATTTTCAACATTTTTCACAGATTAGCTTTTCTGATTGAGTTTGCTTCTACTTATCTTCTAATTTAAATTTCTTGCTTTGAAATTCTTCGAACTTACCAAAATCTCTTACTTTGTATGCTTGAGATTGTCACCGCTGGCTCGAGAAGTTCAACGCATTTTCATCTTCCCTAATTCTTTCAACTAGAGTTAAGAAATTACTTATTTAAAACGGCATGAAAGTCAACATCAATTGATCTCATAGGCTGCCCAGAATTTTGTGGCATTTTTTTTCTTGGGTACGAACATAATGAGACGCATATCTGAAAAAATATAAATGAACTTTGCCTCATACTATATAATGAATCTGGACCCCTAAATCAGATTGAAGAATTTATCTCGCAATACTAATTTGGCTAAAAGCCGAATGAATCAATCTTTGAAGAATTTGACAAAATCATCACCCTGAATTTGTGGAATACCTATCAATTGAAATATCTCTATGTTATGTCTGCCACCACTACTCTGCCTCGCCTTTAAGCATGAAAGCGCTTAGCATCAGTCTCCTATTTTCCGAGCACATCATATCATCCAGAATCTTCCCTATCTTTAACAGTTAATCTTTATCAAGTATAGGGCCGCTAGCACCCTTCAATTCAGATGCTTTGAATGTCTGAAAGGACATTATGTGTCGATCAACTTCAAACCAAAGTTCAGATGTGAGCCTTGTACTAGAAGAAGATTTTTCAACAGCACTCATTCTGTCAACCACTTGAGATATTAACATAATGATGCCCTATTACTCAGTAACTCTGGTTTTTGCATTTGTTTTATTCTGAATATCATTTTTGTTCAATATATTTTCAGCTCATGCTTCTTACTCTACACTTAGCCTAGGAGACTGGACCTTTAGTACTTTCATATTCAACTTTAGACAAATTTATTTACATTGGCACAATTTAATATCAAAATGCAGTTTAGCATATAGTAATTATGTTGTGCATGTATGATACCTCAAGTCATATGGGTTACCCACCCCAGAGCATCATCCTATAGCTCTATATAAATCAAATCATAATTGATCTCATTCTTGATTCCGTTAAATCCAACATGCTTCCATCATCCATTTCATCCAATAACATTGCTATAATACCACTTTCTATCACACACCAACGAAACCACCTACAGGGTCAACTACGGTGCAACAGAGTGACGATTTAGTCAGACTAAATTCTTACGAACACTCACACTAACTTGCAAAATCAGGACTCAATGAGTGATGAACTACTCAAACTAAATTGCCTCAAACATATTGCATACATTTCATCTTATAATTCATTCACATATACTCGAAAGCATGAAAATAATATCATCAAAACATATCTATACAGAAAACATAAAAATCTATACAGAGAAAATAAATCTAATATAATAAAAATATGTACAAAAAATTCTGTAGAAATGTCCAAAACTGTGAAATGTAAATGTTGTACAAGTTAACCCTAGCTACTCACCATGGTGTTTCTTAACCCTCCTAAAAATCAATAATGTTTAGTAAGCAATAATAAGCTTAGCGAAATAATCCAGGCAAAAATAAGATTTTATAAACAGAAAAAAAAGTGCATTCTTATGTATAACTCATGTACATGTATATAACACATATCACAGTATGTTATAGTCGTATAAAATATATAAAAGAAAAGGCACGTAATGTAGGGAATCATGCTTCTGCCTAAAACAAGGAACTGTTCATGTGTATGACATCATAAGCATAATCATAAGTCATCAATCTAATCAAAAGAATGTTACTTGTAATTGTATAAGCCTCAACAATTTTCATGTCATCAAATCGTCAATGAGGTCGAATGACACATTAACTATTGATAATGGTTAGGCTCCCCAACATAGCATTTATCAATAACCCCTTGGCATCAGTGATTCTCTACATTCCTTCGTCGTCTGATCCCAACGGTTCCGTGAGTTTCATCACCGTTCGAATATCAGGAGTACGGAATCCTATCTAGGGGTGTAAACAAGCCGAACACGACAGAGCCCAGGCTTAGATCGTCTTCGGTTCGTTTATATTTCGAGCTTAAAAGTGTATTCGTGTTCGTCTCGTTTGCTTAGCAAGCCGAACACAATCTATTCATGAACAAAGAGTCGTTTTGACAACGCTAATCACGTAGCCATAAGATGTTAAGATTTGGGGCAAGATTTAAAAATTATTGTTTATATCAAAACATCATTTGAATCTAATTTAATAATTTTTATTCTATTTCTTAATTAACGATGTTTGAATATAAAAAATAATTTTTAAATCTTGTCTCAACCCTTAACATCTTATAGCTATGTGATTAGGGTTATCAAAAGGACTCTTGGTTCGTGAACAACTCGCATTTGGCTCGCTCTGAATACAAGCTAAACCTGGGCTCGCTCGTGCTCTGCTCTTTACACCACTAGTTCCCTATCATTCCTACTTACAAGTATTCATGTAATAATCTATGTATAACATTACTTATGAAATTTATTAAATCATAATTTATGTAACAAGCATTCATCATAGACACTTTATATATCCTGTGCAAAAAACATACTAAATGAATAAATGTAACCAATGATTTTATAAACATATTCATTTGATTCATAACATAAAAAAATCATTGGTATCTTAAATGACGAAACAAGTTTGCATTCATATAGTCCATACATAAATTGATTTATAATATACAAAAACTTCTAAATACAATAGTATAAAACACATAAACACAGAGACTTACAAAAAGTTATTCGTCATTAGTAAGCGGAGAAATACGTCACATGAATTGATGAAGGCGCCGTACGACGAGTTTCACCAAGCTTGTCGCTGAGTGTAAAAAACTATGAATTCATAAACATATTAGTATTTCATGAAACCTTGGCTCATTTCTTGATTTAACCTCAAACATAATACTAATTTTTACCACAAATGAGCTCCCCTACATAAATCCTCACTAAAAGCTTTCATATTTCTTCTTCCCTCTAACCTCCTTAACCCCTCCTTGCAAAAAGTGCATTGGACCAAGTTGAGAGTGTAACTCTCGGTTCGAAGATTCTGAAATCATTCTCTCCTAGAAACAGTAACGAGAATCACGGAGAAGGCTTGAATTCGTGGCAAACATCAAAACAAAAGCGCAAAGAAAAAAATGTCTAGAATAGCACAAAAAATGAGATTCCTTCTTACCGATTTCGCCCTGGATGTCACAGACAAACTTCTCTTAAGTCTTCTGTGCGACTTTAGCACTCTTCCTTAGTACTAAATCAGTCTAACACTTGCAACGCTTGGACTTGTAAACACCATAAATTCCCTAGGAAGTAGGGAAAAGTATTGAAGAAAGGAACAATTCACTAAGGAATGAACGATTACACTTGGTTGCTTAGAAATCTTTGACGGATACAAATGAGGGGGAGGAACCCCTACTTATCGTACTCTCCCAAGCCTTCGAAAATTTCTAGAAAATGCTAACTTCTAGATAGTTATGCATTGCACTTTTATATATAAACATGACCCTACAATTTTCTAGGTTATCATTTTGTTCCCTTGAACCTTTCCCTTCCAACATTTTCCAGAATGTAGTGGTCTTCTAGAGTCCTTTGAAATGCTCTTTTCTTTCTGGTCTATTCTAGAATCTTCCTTCCCATATTTAACTTGTCAATCACTTTGTAGTGTAATACTCTCCCCCATTGAAGCTCGCAAAACCCTCATTGTGTCATCATCCTGATACTGCTAGAGCATTTCTTTGAATTGTCATAGTGTGTCCTCATGCTCTTAGCTAGTTTCACTATCAGGTAGTCCTCTCCACTTGGAGGTACTCCTTGTAGTTTGGTATCTCTTGTCGACTGATCAACCTATCTGCTATTATTTATACAACTTCTTTATAAAGGTGACTACGGTTGTAGGTGCTTGCTTAGAAATCTACCTTTAAGGGTATTACATGTCTTTATGATAAGGCTTCAGCATGCTTACATGAAAGACTGGATGTATCTTTAGTTTTAGTGGATGATTGAGTTTGTGGGAGACATTTCCCACCTATTTTATTACTTCAAAAGGTCCTTCGTATCTCCGTGTCAATCTTTTATGTACTTTTCTAAATGTTTTGAATTGTTGGCGTAGAAGCTTTACGAAGACTATATCTTTTTCTTTAAAATCGACATGCCTTCTCTTCTTGTATGCCGACTTCTTCATTTTTCTTGCAGCTTTATGTGAAGTGGCCCGAGCTAACTCACTTTGCTTGTTCCAAGACTTGGCAAATTTGAAGGTTTGTTGGATTTTTTCCTTCATAATTCGTAGTAAGGGAGAGGGGATTCATAGGTTGTTACCCTATGATTATCTCAAAAGAACTCTTGTTGGTGGCTTCGCTAGTTTGTAAAAAGAGAATTGAGTCACATCAAACAATTTGGCCCAATCATATAGATTTGCACTCACATAATGACACAAATACAGCTCTAAGAGGGCATTGATCCTCTCAACATAAAAATCACTTTGAGAAAAAATGGTAGAAAAGTTTAGACCTGACCCCAACAACTTGAATAGTTCGTTCAATTCACTCTTGGTACTTCCAATGAAGTGAAGATCCTAATCACTAGCAATGTTTTGTAGTACTCCCCATAGCTTTACCACATTGCAAATAAAGAGCCTTACAGTTTCTTCGGCAGTACAGTCAGTGAGAGCAGCACTAAACGTTGCATACTTGTTGAATCTATCCATCACAACCAAGATGCTTCCAAATCCTTCAAATTTTGGTAGGCTGGAGATGAAGTCCATAGAAATGCTCTTTTATGGTCTCTGCAGAATAGGTAGTGGTTCTAAAAACCCCCCAGGTTGTTGATGAATAACTTTGTTTTGTTGGAAAACAAAACAGGTGCGGACATATTGTTCAACCCCATCATTCATCACGGGCCAATAATAGTTAGTTTCGAGAAGGGTTAGAGTTCATTTCATACCTTAATGTCCTGCCCACAGAAATTCATGACATTCTTTGATTAGCTTCTTTCTCTAATTACCCCACCTTGGTATGTAAATGTGTTGCCCTTTACTATAGACATCTTTATTTATCCAGAATTGTCTGGTTTTTCTTTCCTTTACTAGAGCAATAAGGCTTTGGGCTTGTGGATCAAAGTTCAACCCTTCCTTGATTCTGCTTATGAGTGAGCTGGAGACTTGTGAAACACTTGCAAACTCTACTTTTAGGCTTAGTGCGTCTGCTGCAACATTGGCCTTCCCCGGTTTATACTCTAAGATGTGATTGAATTCCGCTATGATATCTTGCCATCTTTCCTTCTTGGGACTTGGTTTTTTATGGGTCTGAAAGTAACTGGTGGCTAAATTATCTGCCACGACCCTGAATTTAGAAACACTGTCGTTGCCCGGATGAGAAAACTGGAGGGTTGCGTTAGGTAGTCGACAGCCAGCGTAAAACTTGTCGAAAAAAATCATAACATGAATCATTTTGATCATTGTGTAAGTGCTAGGGCGTCCTCTGGAAGCGACGCGCTGCATAGCCTGATTACAGTGAAAAGTGTGCAAGGGCCGCTACACCGGCGCCCGGGTGTAGTGTTAAATAAGCAAGGGTTCTCACATTACGGGCGAATGCGGGTAAAGAAGTTAGTCCATGAAACTAATGAAACTATTATTAGGATAAGATCTTGGAACATAGGCACTTTCAATGGTAAATTAATAGAATTAGTTGATATTATGATTCATAGGAAAATTAATATCTTATGTATTCAAGAAACTAAGTGGGTGGGAGAAAAGGCTAAGGAGATTGATAATTTAGGTTTTAAACTTTGGTATTCTGGTAAGAGTCGCACTAGAAATGGTGTAGGTGTAATTATAGATAAGAGTTTGAAAGATAATGTTGTAAAAATTACTAGAGTTGGAGATAGAATTATAGTAAGATTATCATTGATACGAAGATTTTTAATATTATAAATGTTTATGCTCATCAAGTAGGTTTAGATACAGAGT
>NW_018164463.1:639481-645223 GCF_001263595.1 Phalaenopsis equestris
TTGTTGTTGTTGTTGTTGTTGTTGACCCTGAATTTAGATCCAGGGAGGTAGTGTCTCCATGCTCTAAGGCAATGTATAATAGTCGTCATCTCATTTTCTTGGATTGTATAGCCACACTCCATCTCATTGAATTTTTTACTTTCGTATGCAACTGGATGTTCGTCTTGCATGAGTAATCCCCCTATAGCAAAGTCAGAAGTATCGTTTTGCACTTCATATACCTTAGTATGATTTGGAAGGCTAAGTATGGGCTCTTTGTTAATTGCCTTCTTCAGATCTTCAAATGTTTCTTGACACCTTTTATTTCATTCCCATGACTTATTCTTCTTGAGTAGGTTCATCAGCAAAACAGCTCTTGCAGAATAACCCTTTATGAATCTCTGTAGTAGTTTACAATCCCTAGGAAGGATCTTAGCTCATGTACCTTAGTAGGATGCTCCCAATCTTAGATGGCCTTGATCTTCCTTTTTTCCATGATAAGAGCTTCCCATCCTTTATCTTCTACCCTAAGAATATCACTTCTTGTAGGAAAAGAGCATTTTTCTCTCTTGTTGTATAGCTTCTCTTAGTACTTGGAACACTTCTCAAAGATGCCTTTAGTGTTCTTCAAGTATGTTGTTATACACCACTATATCATACAGATAAACGACAACAAATTAATCCAAAATGTAGCAGGGCATTGGTTAACCCGAAATGCATAACAAAAATTTTGTATGACCCACATCAAGTCACACAAGTGGTCTTTGGTTCATCCCCTTCCACTGTCCTCGCCTGATAGTAGCCTGACCGGAGATCCAATTTTGAAAAGTCTCTTTCGTTCCACAGTTGATCAAAAAGAACGGTGATGAGAGGGATTAGGTATTGTTCTTGACGGTGATCTTGTTTAAAGTCAGATGGTCTATACACATGCATAATAAACCACCCTTCTTTTTCTGAGATGGTTGGATGAATCCTGCCTCAAACAAATCTTTCAATTGTCTGCGTAGCTCTACCAGTTTTGAAGGTGTCATGCGCCAAGCTTCCAATGCTGGCAGCTTAATCCCTAGCTCCAGCTTGATTTGATGATCTATCTACATTCTTGGTGGTAGTTCCGGTAATACTGGTGGTGAAACATCTTTAAATTCTTCAAGTACTACCACCACTTCCCTGGGCATGTCTTCTTAGGGCTCATCGGAGTCATGAAGACTAGCCAAGTAGCTCTCCTCATCTTGTTGGATACCCTTCTTGAATTGGTTGGTTGATAGCATTTTGACTTCTTGCTTGCTAGTCATTTTTGTCGGTACTAGGCAAGCTTGATTATCTTTCATGATGCACATGCTATTGGCAAAGGGTATTGGGAACGTTCTCACTTGATCCAAGAATTCTACACCAAGTATTACTCTGAAATCATCCATAGGAATAAATGAGAAAGTTAGTGTACCTGACCAATCTCCGACACCGATCTTCACTCATTTGGCCACACCATGAATTGGCATGGCCGCTAGTTGACTGCCTTAAAGGAGCCTCCTCCTCCAGTTATTTGCAGGCCCAACCTTTTCGCTTCTTTCATAGAGATTAAGTTATGAAAAGCTCTCGTGTTTATCATGACTTTTGTGGTTGTCCCATCTATTATCACCTCCATGAAGAGTAGCCCTTTTGTCAAGGTTTTGGAGAGGATTATACCAAATTAAACAGTTGCATTTTTCCCACTTGTGTTGTCATATCACCTCCTTTTTCCTCTTGATGGCTTGCAAGGAGAGAGTTCAAAACCTTTTTTTTTTGCCTAATTTTTTTGTGCGGACTTCTGACGTAACTCTACGTGCGGCGAAGATTATTCCTGAGTTATTTTCAGGTTGCACGTAGAGCTACGTCAGGAGTTCGGACAAAAAATGTGTTTCCCTTGCCTAATGAGGTTCTCCACAAAGGAAGCAATTATGCGGCTTGGTTTTGTTGTTATTAGGCTTCCCTTTGTCTTTTCCCTTGAATGGGGGTCGATTCGTAGCGGGACTCATTCTTTTGTCAGTCTTTGTCTTCTCCACTTTTGACATAAGTACTCTTCTTATCTTTTTGTGGACCCTTTTAAATAGTCAATTAAGCATTCAGCGACAGCAATAGCAATAGCAAGAACTTGCACTCCGCGCCTCCTAAGTTTTGGCTTCACCCACCGTTAGAGTCTATCCTTGAAGTTGAGGAGAGCATCATTGTCAGACACGAGTATTTTAAGAACCAAACTACTGAACTCCTTAATATCCTCGAATCGATCCTGTTTGTTTGAGTTTTCGCAATCGGGCTCTAATCTCAACCGCATTATCAGGATATAATTGTCTATAAAGCATTTTTTTGAATTCATCGAAGGTGAATATGGTGCACATACCTTTCTCTATATCCCATCTTCCTCTTCTCCACCACAGCATAGTGATATCGGAGAGAAAAAGAGTTGCAAATTGAATTTTGTGTCCTCCGTAATCCCCATGGCTCCAAAATATTGCCCGAGTCCCTATAAGAAAATGTCTACTTCTTTCGCATTGCGAGTTCCTCCAAAAACTCTTAGGCTTTAGTACTTCAATGCACTTGGCTTCAAAAATATGGTAGTTGGTGGATATTGTTAGTGCCCTCTTGCATAACAATATGCCTCCATGCAAATCCTCCAAGCTGGCAAGTATGATGCTCATTGATTCCTCGTGCGATCGGATCTCCCCATCAAGTCCTCCCGCATCTTCCACATTTGGTCTTTTAAGAATTCTTGCAGTTGGAGCATCATACCTTTAATAGTTGAATGGATTGTAATTTCCTCCACCTCATGTTCATCCACCTTTTGGTTAAGAACTTCTATCTGAGTCTCCATGTCATTCCTCGTCTCCTCCACCTAAGCACGGCGCGAACTAAAGTCATGCATGATCTTCTTAGACCTCCCATGAGGTTTAGATGCACCCAATCTCGTTGCTCCTAACAATCTCGCCCTTCTTGACATTATTCCACATTAGTGGCGCTTCAAATTGCATGATGTGCTCTTTGATGCTCTTTGTCATACCTTCAAACCTTGGCTTTGATATCAACTGTCATGGACAAACTTCTCTTAAGTTTTTTATGTGGCTTTAGCACTCTTCCTTAGTACTAAATCAGTCTAATACTTGCAACACTTGGTATTGTACACACTAAAAACTCTCTACGAAGTAGGGATAAAGTATTGAAAAAAAGTAACAACTCACTAAGGAATAAATGATTACACTTGGTTGCTTAGAAACCTTGGATGGATACAAATGAGGGGGAGGGACTCCTACTTATAGCCCTCTCCCAAGCCATAGGAACTTTCTAGATTACATTAGAAAATATTAACTTATAGATCGTTCTGCATTTTTCTTATATATATATACATTTAATAAAAAAAAAACCCAAAGGCAATTATATTAAAGAGAAAACGGTACATATAGGTTGTATGAGCTGGCCCAAATAGGCATCCAGCACACATAATTATTAAAGAGAAAAGGGTACATATAGATTGTATGAGCTGGCCCAAATAGGCATCCAGCCCACATAAGACAACACACAAAAAGAAAAAAGAAAATTAAAACCCAAAAGAAGATGGAATATATAAGATCAATCGGGTCAACCCAATTTAGTTTTGTCTCTGCCTCCAGTTCTCGGAAGGGAACCAACTAACAAATTGATGAGATGTTTATGAGATGTGTATCATTTCGCGGAGTAACCAAAGTATCATCCATTAGATTCCTTAGCTGAAGTAGATCTTCATTCTTCTTCTTCCTGGAAGTGTAGACCTGTCATTCCTCATCCGAAGATTGTTGCTCGTTCCAATGAGATGATAGTGTTGCAGTAGAAAGATTACCAACAGTTGTGCCCACAAGAGGTTCAAATGTATGTGAGGTAAGAGTTGTCGCCTCTACCCCTGATACTTCCTGAAGATGGCGAGCTGCAAGGTTCTCCTGATTATCAGTCCGTGTAGGTAGGGGTCCTTCAATATTGTTTCCAATAGGATTTGAAAGTGTAGGTTGCTCAGCAGGGCTATCCAGCTTCTCATTGATCGCAGAAACAGTATTTTCAAAAGGAGGGTCCACAGGGGCAATAAAATCAGACACCAAATTCTGTCTTGTGGTAGTTTTTTCTCCATGCGAAACAAATATATCCTTAGATTCATCCTTATTCACTTGATATTTAAATTTTAAATTACGATGAAGTTTATGGCATTTATTAAGGGCAAGCCCAAACATCTTACAATGAGAACAAAAAAGAGGTCTATGCTTCATGACTATTTGTTGTCAATATCCATTATGAGTTGTGTCCAACCAGACTTCAGTAACATCAGGTAAAGTAATCTCTTTCCACAAGTATTCAAGAGTCCTAAATAATATCTATATACATGATTCTAGAATCTCTTAGAGTCCTAAATAATATCTATATACATGATTCTAGATCTTTCTAGATTATCCATTTTTTACCCATCAATCTTTTCCCTTCCAACACTTTCCAAAATGTAGTGGAGTCTTCAAGAATCTCTTGGATTGCTCTTCTCTTTCCGATCTACTCTAGAATCTTCCTTCCCATGATTAGTTTGCCAATGACTCTAGAGTGTGACATCGAGCCGTAAATAGAGAGCTACGGCTCTATGTCAAAATAATTCTCAGTAATTCGATCCATCCCATGACTAAATGTGGCGAAAAAGAGTACGTGGCTACAGTGTTGATGCGAAACTTTAAGAAATTATTTAAGATTAATTAAAGTTAATTAAACTTATAACTTCATCATTTTATATCTTCTCGTCCATTTAAAATTCATGATTGGCATTATATATCAAATTGAATGATTCACATGTAGGATTTTGAAAATTGCTTCTTTCAAATTTGCAGGGATTTGAAATTTTGGGTATCCGAAAAATTGTCAAAATTGGGTGTTACACTATGCCCAACTGCCTCTTCTAAGCTAGCAAAAAACAAAGTTCAAGATGTGCATGCAAGGAAAAAAAATAGTCAAGCACAAAAACTTAAAGCAAAAGAATAAAACGCATAAAAATTGAGTTTAAAAATCAATTGTTTTGGGTTTTCAAAACTAAGAAAAAATATATGACGTTGTACTTCAAGATATAAAATAGATGACGTGCCAAAATAAAATGAACAAAGGATGTGTAAAATATAAAAGGTGTATAAAATATGCAATTCTTATATATCTTAAAAATATTTACCCAAAAGCACTGGAAAAAACATTTATAAGCAAATCAGCTATTGCTTCTAAAATATTTTACATACAACATAAGCAAACAAATTCTTGTAGCATGCATATAATAGTTTTAGCCGAGTAGAAGATAAAACTCACAAAACAACATCAAAAGCTAAAGAAGGAAATTGGAATAAATATCAACAACAGAGACAACTAGGTCAAAACACTATTTAAGACATAATAGGAACTACTTTCAAAAAGATAATTCTTAAGCTGTCAATCCTTAAACTAAAAGTTACTAAAATAAGCTTTAGCACTTGAAACCTTCTCGATCAAATTCACAACATCATGATTATCGATAAAATCAATATAGCTCCAATTGATTTCCTCACTTTTGTATTCCTCCTGCTCCATCTTGAAGACATGCTGAAAAAAACAAAATTGGCCAGAGCTCGCAAACTATAAAGCAAAAAGCATATTAAAAAAGCTAAGGCTCATCTGTCAATGAAAAGTCAATATACCTCATTGAAATGTTGTTGGAGTTTTTCATTAGCAAAGTTAATGCAAAACTGCTCAAAACTGCAAAAATATATT
>NW_018164463.1:645323-672313 GCF_001263595.1 Phalaenopsis equestris
TAAGTATGGTTCAAGTTTGGTTCTTGCTTCCGGCTGCCCCCCTAGGGACTCTATGTTTAAACCCCCATATTTTCATTGACTCTAAACTACTTCGCCATAGCCTATCGAATAATATGAATATTCTAGTCATTTCACTTCCGCTCTTTTGAGTCCTAATGGGTCACAACTGATTTTAATAAATCATATGGCCAATATGCTAGGTAAATGAAGCCTAGTAGAATACTCATCACATTTAAATAAGAAAAAAAATTCTATAGCATTGAACATTCTACAAGTTCTACTTAACAATAACAAGAGAAAAGTGCAGGAGTTCTACTGATAAAGTATGTTTAAAACCAAAGAAAACTTCATTGAATCAAAGAAAATTCAATAAATATGTGTTTAAAATCAAATATATGATAATCAAAACGCAATACTCAGCTTTTCTCCCTTAAGAAAGAGATGTAAATTGCTCTAACAAAGCCTTCTACTGTTCCTTACAATGCTGATACATATCTCTTACAAAATGCACTCAAATCACCTCTACAATCTCTAAAAAAAAGGTAAAAAATCTATAATCCATAACCTTATCTATGACCTCTTGTCATTCATGGAGAATTCTAGGACTTGAAAATGTCAAAAAGTCCCTTCTCCAAGCATCAAAATCCATGAATTTACACTCAAAGTCGCGGTTAAGTAACTGCAGAAAATGACTGTGCCTTGGCGCCCAGGCTCCGCCTTCTCAATTGAAAGTGCAAAGTTCTGGCACCTAGGCACCTAGAAGCTAGGGTCAGGGCACTTGAATGGAGCACCTTAGTGCCCAAAATCTGGCGCCTAGGTGTCATACCACATTTTTCCATATATGCTAAATTCAATACATTTTTGCTTCTTTTCAATCCTACTTCAGTCCTAGTGTTCTAGCTATTATACTTGCAAGAAAAAATCTAAAATACCTCCATTTAAAGTGCAGCTTTATCTAAAAATAAGTGCAAAAGAAAAAGGAAATAAAGCGTGCTTTAGAAAATATCAAAATCCCCAAACTTAAACATCACTTGTCCTCAAGTAATAAAATATTAAGAATGAAATTTGTTGACTTGTAGTAGTTGGTCTCATAAAGATTACCTACATATTTGCCTCAGGAATGTCATTATGCAACTTAAAATAAATTCTAGTCAACCAACTTATGACCAGAGTGCAAGTATATTCTGTATTCAACTTAGGAGTTCTGATTTTCTATTTAGTTCAAAAATAATTGTAATTTGTCAAACTTGGGATTTCTAGAAAGTATAAAATCAAAATTTAAGCACTCCACTTATAAAAATTTTGCTAATAATTTTTTGAAATAAAAACAAGTTTAGGATTGTATCTACGTCTTTTTCTTTAAGTAGATTCAAGAGAAACCAACTTTGATTTAGGCTTCTCCTCAAGCTTCTCCTCACTTTATATATTTTTCTTTCTTTTTATTTTTTGTTTTCTTTCAGAATCTGTTAATCCTTAACATTTTTATGTGAGAATTACTATATCTGGAGAGACCTTTAGTGGTTTTAAATTTCACTATCAATTTCTAAAGTTAAAAACTCTACACTTTCCTTTAATTGAATATTGTAAGTATTAGTTTAAAAATAGATTTTAATAGAGTCTAAATTCCTGAAAAGTGAATCTTAGTTTTTTCACAATTCTTTCCTACCATATACAGTAAAATCTTTTTTCTATTGTCTCTTACAAAAAACCTTAACCTAGAATAGTCCTATCAAGAATTTAAACTAAGTCTACTATAACATTCCCTAAATTACAAGTATAATACCCTAAGAAGAACACCACATGCCTCAAGTCCTTTCAAAGTGATATCAAATTTAAATAAAATTTTCTTAGGACAAATAAACTTAAGCTTTTAAAATATTTTTCTTCCCCCCAAACTTGATTTTTAAAATGTATAGCATTCAATATAGGAAATATAAGTATGAAGAAAAATCATAACTCAGAAATACAATCTATCTCATATGTCTATCAGAAATATTTTCAAGTATTCAGTAGGATAGAACATTATATAACATAAAGTAAATCTAACCTACACATGCTAGAATGAATATTGAATTGAAGAAATTATAAAAAAGCAACATAGGCATCAATATAAAAAAAATTAAAAGCATCAAAACTTGTATTCAAAAATATTTTAAATTTATAAACATTAACAACTAATGTCCACTACAAGAAGTAAAAGGAAATAAATCAACATCTCTATGAAAGTAGTAAAATTAAATATAGAGAAACATCAAATAAAATTTTACTAACATATAATCAAGCAATCAACACACAATTCTGACGTCCACAATTTAAATCAAACAATCCAATCAACACAAACAACAAACACAACACACTACAAACAATCACAACTCAAGAACAAACTTATGCATATGTACCTGAAGTTTCCTCCTAAGAAATGCTTGGTTTAACGTCGTTAGCCGGAAGAATACGAATTCTTCCCAAATCAAAATTCCAATTTATTATTCCCCGATTAATCACCCAATTTTTTGCTGCCCTTGGAATTTCTACTAAATCTTAAAATTTTATTTTCTCTTGTAACTTATCCTTCTCAGTTCAATAATAATCATCTTGAGGGCATGTAGTGGATTGATTCAGATTATTATTTCTAATAGTTCTTTTAAAGCCCAATATTCTCCCAATGATTTTCTCTATTTGTATATTAATGTTTCCCTTCAAGTTTATAATAAATGGATCTTTATAATATAGTTGAAGGTTGCCTAAATTTTGGGTCAGGTTCTCCATAAGCTTTTCAGATTACTTAAATTTTTTTTTGCATAGGACTTTCGGTCTCCTCTTCCTTTTTTCTTAACTCAATGTTCTTTTAAACCATATCCTCCAATTTTCTTCTAGTCCTTAACTTTATTACTTTTAATTGCTCACTATTCTTCTTCTTAAGATTTACCTCAACGCTAATGGAAGAATCCCTTGGGGTTGATTGCTGGGTGAGTTAGCAATTTGCCCCAGTTGGTTTCTTATACTCATAATTGCAGCCTCTTGGCTTTGGAGCTGACTCCACATTTGAAGAAAAACCTCTTATATCGATAACATCTTCTCCTTAAGCTGTGGGTTGGAGTTAAATTCAAGAGGAAAAGATGGTCTAAAGTTAAGTTTACCTTGGTATTCTAATTACCATTACAATTAACTTGATTATTTTTTTAAGACTAGTTTCCTCTTCCATGATTATTATTCTAGTTAAATTTGGGATGATTTTTCCAGCCTGGGTTGTAATAATTGGAATATGGTATATTTAAGTGTTTGTTTATCATATGGATAATTTCGAAAGAGTTAATATCAATCAACTTCCCAAATGAAATTTCTTCAATGACTTGAGGTCCTTGAAGTTGACTCATTCTCTAATGGTCTAACTTTCTTGCAATAGCTGCTACGTAAGAAATTAAAATAGTCATCACATTGATTTCATGAATATTCACTACCTTCATGGGGTTTACTCTTTTGTAAGACCATTGAAAATTATTGGTGGTCATCTCCTCTAAAAGAGAATAGGCCTCCTCAAATGGTTTTGACATAAGTGAACCACTAGTAACAACATTGAAGATTACTCTTAAAGATCCAACTAATCTATAATAGAAGGTTTGTATAATAAGTCAATCAATGCATGATGTGGACACTTCCTAAGAAGTTCTTTAAATTGTTGAAAATCCTCATAAATTGATTCACCTTCATGTTTACAGAATGACATGATATCGTTCCTCAACTTATCAGTTTTAGATGATGAAAATATTTAGCTAGAAATTTTTGGGTTAAATCCCTCTACGTTTTATTTGACCCATTGATAATGAAATAAGCAACAATTTGGCTTTTCCATCACGTAAAGGGGAAAAAGTCAAAGTCTAACAGCATCAGTAGAGACACTATTGTACCTGAGTGTGGCACAGAGTTCTAAGAAACTAGCTAAATGTAAATTTAGGTTTTCAGACGGGTACCCTCTAAATTGATTATTTTGAACCATGACAATAATTGTTGGCTTAAGTGTGAAAGTATTAGCTTGTACGGTCAGGGTTTGTATACTTAAGTGTATCTTATCTACTATAGAGTTTGCACAATCCCTTAAAGGACTATTAAAATTATAATCCAAGACTGAATCTTCAATAACTTGTTGCTCTGCCATTTCTACAAAAAATATTTGGAGTCTCTTCATTTCCTAATACTCTTAAGATTTCTCTCCAATTCTGAGTCGTAAGGTTCAAGGTCCGTGTCGACACAATTTTAGGGGTCATGTGGAAGTTCTCGGACGGTGGAATGGAAATCCCGACGTCCACCTTGGAGGGACATTTAATTTATATATATATAGTTTAGAAAAATATGAAATCAAATCGATCCATTTTCTTTCAAAGTTTAGATGAAAGAACACTAGATCTCAAGCTATGTATCTATCTTGAAAGATAAACACATGACTTGATAGTGAAGCTCAATCAAATAAACTAAGAAATATATGACATCCGTTTGTTCTGTGAAACCATTTTATTATAAGCCGATAAGTTCCCTTATTTAATATAAAAATTAAATAACGTTTATATTAAGTTGGGTTCTTGAAAGTTTTCTATAATGGCAAGCCTTTTTAGTTAATTACATCTTAGATAATTGAAGTCATCTAAGAAAACTCTCGATAAAAATCAGGGAATATTGTCTTCATAAATTTCAAAGGATAATACTTTTCAAAGAGATTAGACAAAGAGGTGTGAAAGGGGAATGATTCAAATTTGTAACATTTATTTTTAGAATCCAAATAAAGATGAACTAGGGGATGTCATGGATCCTTAGGAAAACATCAGTGACTTCTCATGTTATCCTATGGTTTAGTTTTGATTTAAAGGAGAAATATTTAAATGTTTCATCCTGTCAATTTTATTAATTAGGGCTTACATTTGTGCAAGACAATCTCACAAACAGCCTAGAAGATGTGAGGATTTAGGTCGTGACGAATGACAACCTAGGAATCCTAAAAATAATTAGAGATTATACTGTATAGCAGAGCCATACAAAGGACTAAAGATAATTTGAGGACTTATGTGACACTGAGCAGAAGTCCTCAAAATCTTATGGCTCAGTTGTTTAATTCTAAGGAATGGTTTAAATGGTGTAGATATGTTTTGTTGTTGAAGATAGTAGTGTTGCCCACATTGATAGCTCCAACCTCTTCGTCGTAGCAAGTTTAAGTTTTTAAATGTGTCAAGTCATGATGTCAAATCATGTTTTTTCTAAGGTTATGGTTATTTAAATATCACGGAGAATGTTAAAGTTGATTAGAGCGACACCGGTTAGGATCCCATGGTTCCCTCGCTCCGATATCACTACTTTCTTCTGAATTTACTTATCTTAAATGAGTTGTGAAACCCATTTAAACCGTGGATATCTCGTTAGCAACCGTGGGTTACCTCCTCCGAGGGACTTCCATAAATTCAAAAGGACATTTTAAGCTTAGTGAAATTTTAAAGGATTTATGGTTACCTTTGAAACAGTTTGTTTTAGGTTTTGAAAATGTTGCTTAATTTTTGAAAAAGTTGTTTTGATTTTCAAAATAGTAGAGTACACACCTAAGAAGTTATGATATTTTGTAGCAAAAGTAAAATGACAGGAATTAAATAACACTGTAAAAGCATACCTATCATCTTTTCGACATTCCTACCGATAGATTAGCTTTTGCAACATGTATATAATTTTGCAGAAATTTAAATAAATTGCAAGAGTGATGAAGTTGTATCTAAAAAACTCCAAATTATGACTTATTGAGTCCTGAGAGATCTTAGTGGATGATTTTAGAAAAAAATATAACAAGTTCAATTTGTCCTTCAAAATATCCCAGAGATTCTAAAGTGTTCGGGGAATGACTCTGAATTGCTTTAAGGATCCCTTGAAATATTTGAGATCATTTTGAACTTATCATATTGTTCTATTAATCATCCCATGTCAAAGTAAAATTAACCCATTTCTCGATGAATTTTAATATTTTAATCATCCTGAGGATAGGGTACTTAATTAAACAATTGATACTTTACTTAAAAGTTATGTTGGTGAATGCCCCTAAGGCAAGTTCCAGTCATTAAGAACTTTTGTACCCATCAATAAAGCTGAGCTTGTAGTGCTAATCGCCAATCATATTGTCCTCTAAATCCCATCAAATGAATTAAATATCAAGCCTAGATCACCACCAAGCCCTTTAATAAATCTAACGGGAGAAAGATTAGCAAAGGTTTGAATTTTAATTTAGGTGATATGAATTCTAATTAAAAGAAGTTAGATCATCAATAATTGTGGGCTTAATCATAAGTGAATCATCATCTCCATAACCTAAGCCCATCACTAGAAAATCATTTGATTTTGATTAGTTTCCAAATCTTGATGATTTAGCAAATTATAACTTTATTCTTATCATGGAAAGGTGGCAAGTTGGTTTCTACCTTTTACCCATTATGTTTCAGTCATCCAAACATATTCATTAGAATCAAAATTACCCATTTTCCCTTTGGTTAATCCTAAATTTTGATTAAGAAACCAAAATCCAAAATGACCACTTTACCCTTGTAACTCATTAAGCACTACTCAAATGACTTAAGAGATTTTAGAGTACCCTATCCATAAAGACAACTAAAAAATGAGAGGAAAAAATGTAGTTTTCAAATTTTAATTTAAATAATTTTTATTTTAGAAAATAGGATTTTCAAAATTAATTTATTTAATCAATCAAAATAAGGTTTTTGGATGGAAAAATAATTAAAGGTTTCCTTATATCAGAGAAATACTTAAACAAAATTTCATGATTTTTTTAATCAAATCTTTAATTTAATTTTATAATTATTTATTGATTTTTATGATTTAATTTGAATGGAAAAGATTGTTTTATTTACAAAAAAAATTATTTTTTTATATTTTCATTAAACTTCTCTGAGTCCGAAGAACTCTGAGAAACAAACTCTTATGATTTTTAATTTACTTATAATAATAATTTTAATGAAAAAATAGAAAAAATGCCTTTTAAACCTTTATAAATTTGTTTTTTAACTTAGCAAAAATTAGAAAAAAATGTTTTAATGAGTCCTAAGTGACCAGGAAGCAATTAGGCAGATTTTTAAATATTTTTGTATTTATGAAATTTTTAACTATTTTTAATTATTTTTAATTCAATATAGAGACCAAAAATTAAGTATTTTATCAAAAAAGATATTTATTTTTTCTAAGTGCTCCTGATCACAAGAAACTCAGAAAACTACTTTTCATAATTTTTCTAAGTGTATTTAATTTACTGTAATTATTTTTGTGCAAAAATACAATGTTGCTTGAAAAATCAACTTTAGAGCTTAAACTTAAATGAATAATTTTTAAATTTTTACAGTAGATTAACATGATTTTTATGCACAATGCGGAATTGATTTTGTCAATTTATTATTATTTTTTTAAATTAAATAAATTAGGACAAGATATACAAACTTAATTAAATACAGAAATTTATAAAATTATTTAAGTCATCATGATATTTTTCCTAAGCTTCTCTGGTCACAGGAAACCTACTAAAATTTATTGCATAATTGTTCAAGTGATATTTCAATTTGTACTATTAATTTAAGCCAAAATACCCATCTTAGCTTGAAAATTAGGGTTAGAAGCACAGAGATGTCCTCTGACCTTGAAAGAAATCAGAGAACATAGCCTCTGTCATTAGGAATAAACCTTCAAAATTTCAAGTTATGGTTTGCAATGTTTAGCCATAATGAATTGAAATATCACAGAGAGTATTTAATTAATTAAAAATCAAAGAGTCAACAAATAGAGTCAAAGTCAACAAATAATTTTTATTTTTGGTTCACATTATTCTCCTCTATTCACTAAGCAAGAGGGTATTTTTATTTTATTTTTATAATTTTTCTACACAAAGTTATGAATTTTCAAAATTCTGGAATTAAAATAAATTAGGAATCCATAATTTTCTACTTATACAGCTTAGCCGCTGCGTTAACCTTGTCTGCTCTGAGCTTTACACGTGGTGCTCTGCCATTTAAAGCCGCTAGACACATCAGCTGCCATGCAGCCCATTGTTCACGTACCAAGAGTTCGTCCAACTTTATCTCTTCCATCCATCGAATAAACTCAATATTAGAAGGCTTTCCATCATCGTCCCCAAGTGTCCTAATATGAGAACCGTTCAACTTAAAACCCTAAGATCTACCTCTAGACTCAACCAAATTGCATGGGATTTGTTTCTAAACCTTCATCTACTCCAGGCAAACACACTTATATGGCTTATACAATATGAAATACATTAAATACATATGGAGAATCAAAATAGGCTCTGATTAGGGTTAGAGCTTTATACCTTTGTCTAAGAGGGGAGGTCTTAATTAGATGGTTGTAGCAGCTTCAATTGGGTCCAACGAACCTCCAAATGAACTCTTAGGCCCTGGTAAATTGTATAAGTATGATTTTGATCAAGGTCAATTTTAGGTGTTGATCTAGAGCTAGGTTAGAGGCTATTTAGGATGGGGACTTTGTGGGGAATCAACTCCTCTCACTTTGGTGATGGTGTGGGCACATTTAATTGAACTTTAGTGGACTGTGGAGGTGTTGGCAAATATGTCTTTGTTTGGGCTAAAATTTTGAACTCAAAATTGACCTCTTATATTGGGAACCAGAGAGGAAAATAGTGAGATTGAGCTTAGGAGTTCTTGGAGAGTCTTTGGAAGCAATTGGACAAATTTTTCCCCAAGGAATTTGTTATCCCTTTTTTATAGCCATGGAGGGGATGGTTTAAATAAAAGAGGCTATGGTCCCTCTCAAGCCAAGATGAGGTGGCCAAGGTACTGCCTAGTTGGAGGGAAGAAAGGCTATAACAACCAATCAAGCTTAGCCAGCTCAGGTGAGTTCAATTTTAGGTTATGGACATCTTGGGATCATTTGGGCTGACTATTTCCAGTGGCTAGCTAGGGTCTGGTCACCTCATAGCTCAGGGAGGTTAGGGAGTGGCTAATTATGGTTAACCCCCTAAGAGTAATCAATGATGACAATAATATTACAAGTTTTTGCCAAATATGGGGTGAAATACCTTAAATCAAGGGACCATTGGTCCATAGCTCATTTAGGGTGGAATAGGTGAGTCTAGCTTGGTCACCAGTGTGCACTTGGTGGTTGGAGTGGTCCTTGGTTTGCCAATTTAGCTTATTTAAGTCAATTTTTTGTCATGGGTCCAGCTTGGTTCAAGTCAGGCTAGGTTAGGCTAGCGATGCAATTGGGCTCAATTGATTGATCAATATTGTGTGGATGATTTTCATAAAATGTTTAGAAAATATTTAGAGTGATTTTGAATTGATTTGGAGGCTCACTTTGAAGGATTTTGGACATTTGATCAATTTAGGGATGTTAGGTTAGACTTTGGTTTAAGTTAGGCTAGAGTTGGGCTGAGTCTAAATTGAGAGTTCAAAATGGTCTAGGGGGATGTTATGAAGAGTTTTCAACAGTAATTGGGTGTCAATTTTAGGATTTATGCATTAAATTTGGCGACATTTAGAGATATGGATAAATTGGGGGTTTTGGATTTGGGTGAAATTGGGCTCAAAGTATGGGTCAATTTGGTTTGGAATTGGTCTAAATTGAGTTTGTTCATGATGAATTTGAGTTTAGAAATGAAATTGGGAAAAATTGGAACCAAATTAGTGGACATTTGGGGTGAATTAAGGTAATTGGGCCCTTAAGGGAAATTTAGGACTTGTGGTCAAAATGGGTCAAATTGGTCAAATTGGGTTCAATTGAAGGGTCTAAATTGATTTTGGACATTTTAAATGATTTTGAAGGTTTGGGTAAAGTCTGGGCTGCGAAAGGTATTTTGGTAATTTTAGCAATTTTGGGAGCTTTTGGCCAATTTGGGTGATTTCAAATGGTTTGAGATGATTTTTGAATAAATTTGGTTATTTCAGGTGAAATTGGGAATTTTGGTCAAACTTAAGGTTTGAGGGTGTTTTAGTAAATTTTGTAGATTTGGGGGGCAAAAAGACTAATTTAGGTATTTTGGTGAAATTAAGGTGTCAACCTCCTTATTTGAGCTATGGACCAATGGAATCTCCATTTGGGTCCTCTATGTATTGGTTTTTTCTAAACCCTAGCTTAGGAGTAGTGGGATTAAGGGACCATCTACATGAGTCTCTCAAAAGGTCAAGGAATCAAAGTTAAAAAGTTTGGGTTTAGGGTTTTGAGTGGGGTGTAAAGTGCAAGTGAGTGACAGTGTATGCACTAGCTCAAAACCAACACCCAGAGTCAACCCTAAGGCCAAGAAATCCTATGGGAACTCTCCTTGAGCTCCCATATAGTGGCCCCTCCTAATAAGCGCTAGAGGTTAGGTCCAGTATATGGAACTTAAAGTTGAGCAAAGAAGAGTTTAGAATTTTTAATGGTGAGGGTCCATTTTATAGTCCTTTAGGAATAGTCAACAGGAAAGTTTTATTTTATGGCTAGCCCCTAGGGTACTAAGGAGGAAACTAGACCTCAACCAAAAGTGAGGTGAACAGTCTGTAATACCTGAACTATGCATTCAACTCTAAGTACTTAACAACTAGGATAGATGTCCAGTACTTCAAGCACTCAAAAATATTTTATCATTTTGTATTTTTCATAAAATAAACGCACAATAACTAAACACAATAGATAATAACACTACAATTTCTAAATCTAAGACTTTCATATTCAAGTAAAATCCTCCTAATGTTATTTAGAATTGCATCACTAGCAATGACGCTAGAAACGTGATATGCCTCAAGTGTGTGTGTCACAATAATGTAAGTCCTGGTAATGACAATAGAAATTTATTCCGCTCCCTAGAAAATAAATTAAGTTCTTAAAATTTTAAAAAAAATATTACTCACTGGGGTTTCTCATGCAAGTATACATATCATTTCAATAATATAGGGCTCTATTGACTCCATATTGTTGATCCCACAAGGAAGGAGGTAACGAGACCTTTAGGTGAAGCTCTATTCTACCCCTTTCAAATCGTTGTTTGGAATGTCATTAAAGGTGGTTTTTCTAATAGCTACTCCTAATTTAAGATTTTATGGCTAAGTCAAACCTATCTCGATAAATTGATTAGGTAAAACTCAAGATTAATATAACTAATTGAGGTGTAGGTGTGACTAATAAGATAGATAGATTGTACGTGTGACTAATAAGAATTGCAATCGATGTAGTGACAAATAAGACCATAAATCTATTTACCCCCTATCAAGCGTGTAAATAAGTATGGTTCAAGTTTGGTTCTTGCTTCTAACTGTCACTCTAGAAAATCCATGTTTAAACCCCTATATTTGCATTTCCTCTAGACTACTTCACCATAGCCTATCAAACAATGTGAATATTCTAGTCGTTTAACCACCGTTCTTTCGAGTCCTAATAGGTCACAGCTAATTTTAACAAGTCATATGTCTAGTAAGACTTGCAAATGAAGCCTAGTAGAAAACTCATCACATTTAAATAAGAAAAAACAATTACATAGCATTCAACATTCTACAAGTTCTACCTAACAATCACAAGAGAAAAGTGCAAGAATTCTTTTCACAAATAAATGTTTAAAACCATAGTATACTTCATTAAATCAAATAAAATTCATTAAATATGTGTTTTCAATCAAGTACAAGTTAATCAAAACACAATACATAGCTTTTCTCCCTTCAGAAAGAGATGTAAATCCCTCCAACAAAGCCTTCTACTATTCCTTGCAACGCTGATACAAATCCCTTACAAAATGAACTCAACCACCTCTCCAATCTCTCAAGAAATGGTAAAAATCTACAATCCCTACTTCTATTTACAACCTCTTGGCATTCTTTGAGAATTCCAAGACTTGGAAATAACAAAATGTCCCTTCTCCAAGAATCAAAATCCATTAAATAACTCCCAAAGTTGGTTCAGCAACTACAGAAAACGATCGTGCCTTGACACCTCGGCACCACCTTCTCAGTTGTATGCACAAAGTTCTAGCACTTAGGTACCCAAAAGCTGGTGTCAGGGTGCTTGAATGGGGCGCCATGGCGCCATACCACATTTTTTCATATATGCTCCATTTATCTCCTTTTTGCTCCTTTTCAATCCTTCTTTGTTCTGAGTGTATTACCTATTATACCAGCACAAAAAAACACTAAACTAATTTTCTTTAACGTGTAGTTTCATCTAAAAATAAGTTTAAAGGACAAAGGAAATAAAGCATGCTTTATGACATATCATGTAGCATAGATATTAAGGCATAGATCATATAACTCGACATTTAATATGAATTTCCTTGGAAACATATGTAATCCAGTAAATTAACATAACACATATGAGTTAAAAGGTTATAGAATAAAAGTTCAAAAAATTTTACATGAGTTTGCTTTGGTTGGGCTAAAGTGCATCGAAATATATATTATTTAATATAGAATAGTAGACATACACAATAAACTATGATAAGATTGAAAGTCCATAAATTTCAAGCACTTTAAGTTTTCTTTAAGCCTAAGAGAATGCAAAAATATGAAATATTGGGTACTAAGATCAAATGCATACATTAGAAAGCAATTTAATGAAAAGCTCAATGATTTTATGCCATATTGTTTACAGTTTGGTCAATTTAAGCTTGCAAGTGCTTTCATTGTCATGTAATAACATCAATCAAATAACGCAGAGATTGTTTGAATGACACCTCTATAAAATTGGTTAAGGAACATGCACGGATTTGAGAAATTTTGCATAGAAACATGAAGGGATTTGATTTAAATTAAATTTATGAAAAATGTGAATTTGAAATTAAAATGAATGATATTATACTTTTTCTTTGTTGATGTGTTCTCACTTGATGTTCCTTGAATTTAGGGATTTCCCTTTCTTGATCTCTACACCTTGATGAAAAAATTTCCAATGAGAGATCTCGATTTTAACTTGGAGGAAGAGAGTTTTGTTTCAATTTGGCAAAAATGCAAGGGAATTGGATAAGGGAGAGGGGAGAATGAGGTCAAGAGATGAAGATGGAGATTTTCACATGTGAGAGTGTGTATGTGGCCTTTTTTGTTAGTTTGTGGAGATAATGAGGGGAGAGAAAATGGGAGGAAATAAGTTACATGAAGGAGGGATGGCTAGGATTGAGAGAGAGGTTATGATGTTGAATTTGGTGGCTAGGATTTAATTCATTTCAAGGGAAATAGATTTATTTTTGGTTGAGGTAATTAGATCTAATAGAAGTGATCCTCTTGGATTAGTGAGGTGGCACAAGGAGGATGGTTGGATGGGGAATTAAATGGGTGGTTAACATAAGTGGCATTTATGTAATTTTGAGAAATAATGAGAGAAAATTCATAACCTTGCATCAAAAAGTAGGAAAAATTATATTCATATGCCAACTGAAAGAGCAAAAAGTAGGAATTCTAGTGGTTTAAAGTGTTTCAAAAAGAGAGTTCTTTAGTCCAAGATATGGTCATTCAAAGTTGGGAACTAGTTGGGGAATGTGGTTGTCGTTGGTTTGAAGTGGTTATGGTAAAAAAAATTGACCTTTGCCCATTTAATAGAGAAAAAAGTAATGAATTTAATGGTTTAATTGATTTTTTTCTAATTCAAGATATGGAGAGATGACTGGTCAAAGTGGGCCCTACAATATGAGAGAGAAAATAATTAATTTTAAAATAAAATTTTACTAGTACAAATGCTACATTTTTAAGTTTCAAAGAACTTTTGTTGAATACTAGAGTTGATTTGAAACCATTTTGAAAGAGTTATGGTCAAATTGTCGCTTTATCTCTCATAATTATTATTTTTTTTTCTCCAAGTATTGCTAGCTCAAAAGGTGCCAAAATAGGGTAAGAATTGAGTGCAGTAGGACTCATTGAAAGGTTTTGATGACTCGAATGCAATGATGAAGCCAATTTTTCAAAAATAATGACTCGTTAAAAAAATTTATTACATAAGCCAATTTTCATGCATGCAGACACCAAGTGCATAGTTTCACTTAAAAATAATTTCAATTGATCATAAAATTGGTTTACATGGGTTTTATTAGTGATAATAAGACTCATAAAACTTTCAATAATGAGGTATTGAATAATATAATAATCTCAAAAGAGAAAGCAGTAATCTTATGGTTTATTCAAGATTAAAGTCAAGTGAAGTCATGTTAAGCTGAGGTCAAAGAAAATAGGGTTGACCAAAAATGAGGTCAACAATTAGTAATAAAATGTAAGAAGCTATAAGCTTTGCTAGGATATCTTAATAACTTAGTCTAGGAAAGACTTACATATTCACTAGCATAAGCATCTCCAAAAGAACATGTTTTTTGCACAAAAAAAACATGTGATTTCATAGCCTTAGTCTTTGAGTATATAAGTCTTGGGCCTTTTCAAATCTATATAATTCATATATAAGTAAATTTTCATCTCTCACACTTTTTGAATGATAAAAACATTTATTGAGAAACCTTTTTTTTTAAGAAAAAAATATTTTTCGTGATAACACAAATGAATCTTAAATTTAAATAGTATAGACTTGGAAGGTTTAAGTTGCTATGCTTATTATAAAAGTCTCAATCACATAAGACCAAATTGTATAAGAAAATCCTCGTAAGGAGGAACAAGAAAATTTAGGATATAAAATTGAACTCAAAACCATTAGTAGAACCTTGATTTTTGACACCTAAACCTAAAAAAATGGAGACCCCAAACAGTTTGAAGAATTTTTAACCATGAACGATAAAACTAAAAGTCAAACAAATCATGAGTTAAAGATTAAGCCCCTAAAATAAAATTAAATTGACCAAATCTAATTTTCACAGCCTCAACCTAGGATAGCTTCAAACTTTGAACTCTAGTTTAGATAACATAGGATAAAAGCCAAGTCCACACACAACCTGGAGTAGTCTAGTCAAGATGCTTAGTTGACAAGGTACCCAGTAGATAGAATTAAAGACTAGAACATCTAAAATAAATGGCTTACCCCCTTTGATTATAGGTTTACCAGTAGAGAATATAACCTATAGTTACTGAAGAAGGTACCTTGAACCACTTTATAATAGGATAGTCTACCTCAAGTCATTACTATGGCAAAATTGTTGGTTAATAGTTTAATGATCTTAAAGCACCTAGGATGTTGAAAGCCCATGGACTCATAACCCGGGACATTGTCTCCAAAATGTAGGTTAATCCACATATTAGCCTCCATTTTAGAGGCATTTTAGTTTAGGGCTTCATCTCTATCTTGCAATCCCTTACCTTAATCTACCCCTTAATCTAGAAGCTAACACAATGTCAAACTCAATTCTGCTCAATTTAACTCAATTTCAACATTATCTTAGCTTAATTTAAATATAATCCAATTCAGCTCATGTCAATTCTAATCTGAACTCAATTCCATCCCAACTCAATATCAATTCAATTCCAATCAGCTCAATTTCAATCCAGTTTTAACTTAACTTTGATTCAATTCTGAATCACACCTCAAACTTGAATCTACAACTCAAGCACAATATTAGAATTATTATATTCATATTTTAGGCTTAAACCTTATGGCTTCAAAAATCTTGAAAACTTAACAAAATTTTAATAAAATAAAATTAATTTTAATTAACTTCAACAGATTATGAACTAAAAAAAAAAATTGAAAAACCTTAACAAAATTAAATAAATTTTAAATAAATTAAACAGATTTTAATAAAACTTAGCCATACTTGATTAAATCAAACTTAAGTATAATTCAACAAAAATCTCAAATAACTTTAATAAATTTTCATAAGTTTTAAAAAACCTGAATGAATCCTAATAAGCTTTTGCAAACTTAATATATTTACAATAAACATAAATAAACTATAACTAAAATTCGATAAAGTTTAAGAAGTTAAATTAAAAAATTAAATTAATTTCAAAAAAAAATTAATGAATTTCAATTAAATATATATAAATAACTACTAATCATAAATCCTTAAACAAACTAATACATATCACAATAATAAACTTAATAACTCATAAATGAAATCAAATAATTTTCAAACAGATTTTGAGTCAAACATAAAACAAGCATAACAACATCAATAAAAAAAACAAATCAGTTTTACAAAATTAAACACCTTTTTCATAATCTAAATAACAAATCAAACTTAAAGATCAACCCAAAACAAATTTTAAAATAAAATTAAACTTCATCAAAATCATGTTTCTCAGCACAATTTAAATAAATCTTTTTCAAGCCTATCCAAAATTTCAATTTCAACAAAATTATTTCAAATCCGACCAACTTAAAATTTAAAATCTATCATCTTATAGATACATACTGATGATTGTGAAAGTTATAAGCCAAAACATTAATTGAAATTATTCTCAAAAGCCACTACTCCTGAGTTGTAATTAATTCTGAGGGAGCTCCCTCACATGGTTACTAGACCCAAGAATAAATAAAACATATCTTATACCAATACGATCAAAGAAAACTCTAGTTCCGTAGATCCATATACATAAGGAAGATTTTTCTAAACTAGAGGATTAAATCCATTTTATGGCAATATTTCTACCTTTCATGATCATATGTTAGTTTTTGAATGTTGTATCTCATTATTTAGATAAAAAACTTTCAAAATCTATGATGGATAACAATAAAAAATTTAACTAGTAATTTTTTTGGCGACTCTGTTGGGGATGGTTCCTCTCTACATCTGTAATTATTGTTTAATCTCATTTTTCATTAGTGTTTGTTCTATACTCACTTTACATAATTTAACCATCTTATTAAATGTTGAACTTCTCTTGTACCAAGTCATGAATGGGTCCATCCAATATCTTTGAATTCTGGTTCCATGACCACTCATTTCGAACAACAAATAATGAGTAGGTTTTTGGATCTTCTTTATGGGACTCCTTTTAGTTAGTTCTGCACCATAGTTTAGGTTAGGGCTGCCTGACTTAATTTTTCAAGTCTGGCCATAGCCTTTAATAATACATTATCAAATGGAATCCTTAAATCAAAAACTTTCTAAAAATAAGTCTAAAATTAGATTCTAAAATTCAAACTAAAACTAAAGAAACATTAAAACTAAATCATATCTCTCATTCACCTTGTGGATAAGGTCCAAACGTAAGATCTTTCACTAAGTTCCCTTTCAAGATACTTTAATCATAAATTCATTAAAATTAGGAGAATCAAGTGTAGACTTCCTATTAATGACCTTATTTGTATCTTCGTTGAAGGAAGATGTCACCCAAGTATCTCCTTGTTGATATGAAGAATATCAAATGTAAACCCATTGATGAACTGCTATGTGCATTGAAAGATATCATCAAAGAACTCAAGAAAGAAGATGAAACATTAGGAGAGAGCGCCACTAATATGATGATTGAAACCCATACAATGTCATAAAAATGACATGAGGAGAATGTCGATTTACAAGATGTTATAGTTGAAGAAAGTATTGTACTAGAAACATTCCAACAATTTATAAACCAGTTAAGACATAGAGATGGACTGATGAAAGGTTAGAGAACAGGATGGAGGAGATTATGAATGCTATTGTGATGAATCAATACCCAATCTACCCATTCATTGCAAAGATTTTGTAGACTCACAACCTAATACAGCTCAACATATACTAGATGAGTTAAAGCAAAGAGAGTATATTGAAAAATTAGATTAAATGACAGAAGAGTTATTGGCTTCAACTCCCATAGTTCAATAGAGGATTCGTACTCCTTTATAAATGCATATAGAAGTAGAGAAATTTGAGGCTATTCATGAGGTTGACAATCAAAGACAAGATAAATTGAGGTTGAAGTCTCCAGGAAATAGTAAAAAACACTTTCAATTTCTGATAAGGGCTTGAAATCTTTGATTGATCAACACATGAAAAATGATTTAACTGAAGCCCAAGGTGGCAGCTCCCCCTTAGTCGGTCGGCGGCTTTGAGGTTCAGGTTCTTCCACCCAGTGACTTAGAACACGTAAAAATTTCTCCCTTCCTCCAAGCACCGCTCACGTCAACTTTGTCATTTGACCGAACATCTGGTCCCTAAAACCTTGAATTTGTTACAGCACAAACTCCCTCGTGCAATCTAGGATTCTTATGGTTTCTTCTCCATTAACAGAATGGGTTCCTTCTCTGGGCTCTACCGCACCTTATAGAATGTTAAATCTATAAAGCAAACCCTAAGAGTATATATATATATATATCTATATATAAAGAGAGAGAGAGAGAGAGAGAGAGAGAGAGAGGAAGGAAAGGGACTATATTAGTTTGAATAATTCATTAATCTCTTGTCATAAAAAAAGACCCCTATTTATAGACTCGGGGGTGTGAAGTGTGCAATTACTTATTTATCCCAATTTATCCCAATTTGAAATAAACCAATCTCTTGTCAAAAATCTTATCCCAATTTGAAATGTGTATTTATTTACACTCGGGGGTGTGTACGTCACAAGGCATTTTAGTCATAAATAAATACATAAATAAATTAATGAATGGTTAAATAAAATATAAATAAGATTTTTGATTTGGTTGTCCCATCCTTCGGTCATTTCAGGTTGAGGTCTTCGATTGGTTTATTCGCGGGCCTTCGGTTGGCTCGAGTATGGACTTTCGATCAGTGAAACAAAGGGACTTCATTTGGCTGAATTGAGAGCTTTTTATTGTCCAGGCTGAGTGTCTTTTGATCTACCAAGCTGTGGACCTTTGCTCTGCTAGACTGTGGTCCTTTGGTCGACTAGATTGTGGTCCATCGGTCAGCAAGATTGTGGTCCGTCGGTCGGCCAAACGACGAACCTTCAAATCCGTCAGTTCTTCTAGTCCAACTGATAATTATTGCTCCCTTTGAGGGGGACTTCTATAGTCAAGATGAGGCTAGACTGTCAGACTGAGGGCACTTTATCGTCTTCCGGTAGGTAGCTTTGCCTCTTCAACAAGAAATTCGCTAGGGAAGTACATGTCGGTGTCACATTGGGTTCTAGTAGGCTTGAGGGGCCATGCGGTTCTTTTTGAGATGACTTGTGTCATTTTAAGGAGCTAGTAAGTTCTCCTTTCTTGGATGGGTATTCTATAGTTTTCATCCCAAGGGGCCAATGTTTAGTAGGTTTTGCACACTTATTTATGGAGGTCTTCATGAGGCGTCAGATTTCATGAGTTGTGTACATGTACTTTTAACTTCTGGTTGGTCATCTATGACCAAGTTTATATGATGTACCATGAGTGTAAATAGAAACCAATTCAAATTCAAATGCAAATTGGCTTTTCTTTGAGAAAACTTTGACCCATTCAACATTCGATGTAAATAGAAACCAAATATATTCTACTAGTTTTGTTGATGAAAAGCTAGTGAAAAATTTTAATCAGATATTTGGCGATTATGAGTAGATTAAAAAGTCGAGAACAACTTGCTTGGTGCAAGAAAAAATTCGTCAAAAGAAACTCATGTAAGAGAAAATTATTAAAGGAAAAAGCGTGCTACAGCAAATATGATAGAAAGAAATTTAAGATTCAAAACATTCGCTTTCTCTTTATATCAAAAATATCAAAGAAAACTTATTTCCGCATTGGTTAAAGAAATAGGTAGTCTAAGCTATGTAATTTAAAAATATTTACGAGATACAATCTTATTCTAAAATGAATAACTTTTTATTAAAATAACAATTTAAAAATTATCATTGCAAAAGTAGACTCTTATTCTTCAATAATTTCATAATTTTAGAGAAGAGTATTCTTATTAAATGATAAATAAAAGAACCATGCCATTGATTTTAAATAGATTTAGTTAAGTATTTCATCGGCCATCACAATGTATTTTATGAGCAATAAATATTCCAAATTCAAAATCAAGATCATCTCGAGCCCCAATTTCAGTAGGTTTATAAGAAAACTGATCGTCTTGACAGGACGAACCTGAAGATAACAAAATGGTTCAATTTGAGTTAACTTAAGACCATATCAAGCTTTTAAAGCACAATTGAAGGTTTTTCACCATCAAATAAATGGTCAAATAAACTTCAAATTAAAAATATTTACAGTTGAATCACGTGCCTTGACGAGAGGAATCCAATGAGCCTAAGATCACTCAATTCAAAGACCATCAATACATTCAAATCATTAAAAAAAATTGCTATGATCAAGGAAGATAAATGTGGGTCTTCAGATCAGGTGTTGGTGAAGTTATTCGTCAAATGTTAAAACTGTCCCAACTGCTTGGGCTATAAATAGACGCTCTCTTTTCACTTGAAAAATGGGGAGGAAAGAGCACAAATTTCATGGCTATTCTGAATCAAAGATTGGTTGATAGAATATGACCTCTGTAGCCCACCGGCTACTATAGACCACAACACTGAAGACTGTCGATTCTCCTAGTCACCACCATCTGTGATCCCTGTTTGCTAAAGATATATCCTAAATACGACCATAATATGCCACACAATACTAGACATTTTACATCCATAACTGCAGTTAGCCACCGTCAATCACCTATGATCACCACTGCTTGCCCTCGTCGGCGACCGTATTTGAAAATGGCGTGTCATAAATATGATTGTAGCGTATAACTTCTAATTAAAAACTTGATGATAGTATAGGTCCTCTTTAGTCACTGATGGTCACTGCTTGCAAACGTCGTATAGTAATTGTAACATATTAAAGAATCGATGATAAAATCTTTCTTCGGTAGCTATTGACCACCATTGAAAACCGCCTGCGTTTACTATTAGCCACCGCAAGCCACCGCAAACCACCGCAAGAAAAATACTATGATTGATCAGAATAAATATATATAGTTTTTATGTTGAAAGACAAATGATGTAGTATTTAGTATAAAATTGTAACTCCATTTTGATTGAGAAATGTGGTTTAGCGACTTGCTATGTACTGTGCTGCCAACTACTACTGTTACAATTTCTAACCACTGTCACTATGGCCAACTAATGATGTTGTCTTCTCCAACTAGAATCTCTATGGTCAACTAATGATATTGTAGTTACCAACTATGAATTATTTGGACAATTGACAATATTATGGTTAACAACTATGTCCTTGATGGCCAACTAATGATATTGCAGTTTCTAACTACGACTTATGTAGCTAACTGACATTATTGCCATCTCCAACCATGGCTTTCATGGCTAATTGAAAATATTGTAGCACCAAATATGACTTATGTGACCAACTGGCGATATTTAATTCTTTAACTATGACTCATGTGGCTAACTAACCCTATTGTCTTCTCTAGTTATTATCTAAGTGGCTAACTGACAATATTGAAGTCATCTACTACGATCTAAATGGCCCACTGATGAAATTGCAGTCTCTAACTATGACCTCTATATCTAATTATCGATATTGCAATCTCCAACTACGGTCTATGTGGATAACTGACACTATTATCATCTTCAATTACGGCTTGTGTCGCTAATTAACAATATTTCAATCTTCATTTAAAGCCTCTGTGGCAAATAAACACTATTGCAGTCTCAAACTACAACATATGTGGTGAACTAATGATATTACAGTCACGCTGTACAACCTCAGTGGCTAACTAACACTATTGCATTAACCAAATAAGGTTTATGTGAACATCTAGCAATATTGCAGTCGCCAAGTACAACCTATGTGACCAATTACTGCTATTATAGCTTCTAAATGCACCCTGTATGAATCATAGCCACTATTGTAGCCATTGACTACAACATTTATGGTCAGCTACAATTGATGTAGCGTAATTACAATTATTATAGTCAAACTACTATTGTGCATATACAAGCTATTTGGCCAACTAACAATTTTGCAATCACCAATTACTACCTATGTGACCAACTGATGATATTGCAGTCAATACTTACACTTATGTTACCAATTGACAATATTGCAGTTACTAAGTATGGCATACATGACCAACTACTACTGTTACATCTTTCAAAAACACCCTTTGTGGCCAAGTGCACCTACTGTAACCATTAGTTACAGTCTTCATAATCAACTATATTTGTTGTAGCCTAATTATGTCTATATTAACTGAAATACTATTGTAGATCAATGATTATGAGCTTTGTAATTCAATTTTCTTTGACTCAGAAGAAGAGTTGACCTGTGTACTTACAATTCTATATTGAATTACTTTTCCTGGGATAGGCCTTGTGATTTTATTATAATGTCTTCTCGGACTACTTTTCTTTTATTTGTGTGTGTGTTGGATCTTATTGCAATGCCGAGACATTAAATAATAACTTTACCACCGCCAATCTTCCAGCACGTAATAGTATTATTTATGTTTGCAATTCAGTTCATGATTCCATATCATAAATAGATTTTGTTCAGTATTATTTAGGATTTCATTTCTGTTCATGTCTTAATATCAATTATCTCTACTAGAAGTTCACGTGCCGGTTTCAGGTAGGGACAAGTAGTTGTGGAATTAATACAAATGCTTAGGTGGAAGCCTTGTCTGTAGTGCTTACAACTCATTTTGAGCAGCTAATATCATCACAAAATTAAAGTAATTAAAGCTTAAGCAAAGCTGTAGCTATAGCAAAATTTTAATTAAATGAATGATTTCGAGACAACTGAAATAATATATTATCTCTCATTTCTGAATAAAATGAACATGTTGATTACTATAGTACGTAATCATACAAAACCGAGTAACATTCAATGAACATGGCTAGGGATTGTTTTCTTAATCCATGTTTTGTTTCATACGTTTTCTCAGACTTAAAAAAGGACTAAAATCATTAATTGTCAAAGCAAATCTGATATAAACATATTTTAATTGCAATTTCTATGGGCAGCCATAGAAGAATTTTAGTCATTGTATGCATGCATCATGCAGCATTTTTAATTGGGAGATATACGTCAGATGTGGAAATTTGATATAAATGATACTCCAAACGAACAAATCCTATCTCTAACTTCAAATTATCAAATAAATATAAAAATTTACAATATTATTTTTTATATTTTTTGCTTCTACTATATTTCTTGTAAACTTATTGGTGCACTGGTTCAATGGTAAAAAAAAGAGGAAAAATTACAAAAATTTGAGAGAGTTTTATAAATAGCTAATTTTTGAATGATATATATGTTACTCTCTAGTGTATCACCAATGAACCTTGAATGTCAGTCAGCTCCCCATGAGCCTAGCTCCACATGAATGTAAGGCGCACTAAATTTAACAACCAAGATAACCAAAAGGATAGCCAATACCACAGTCTCTAGAGCATAGTAAGCAATACATGGATAATGAAAGAAACAAATGCATTTACATTTATGATCCTTAAATACCTCTCCAGCATCAGCTTTAAGTTTGAACCAACTTCCATTGTGTTCACCTTAATCCAAGGGTTGCACGGCTTCCTCCATAATACCTGTTGAATCTCATCCGTAAATTTCGGCTTCCCCACCTCTTAAACTTTTTTCAGTGACGTAATTAACATCGGCAAAGTAGCTTGTATCAACATTCTCATAGCTAGAAATTTTGTGAGTATAAGCAATGTTACTAGCCACCGCTCTATCCTCCTTCACAACCACATTATCATGTTTATAAGAATTATGAGCCATCAAGATAAACCAAATATATATATAAGGAATCAACAAGATAATTGGACTAGAATAATTGCAATAATTCCATGATGTTATGCATGTCTCAAAGTTATTCCAACCAAAAGCAACAACCTGAAGGCCAAAAAAATTCCTAATAGCTTTCCAAATATTCATAGAATAATTACAACTAAAAAATATATGAGCGAAAGTTTCCTCCTCATTCCTACATAACAAACATTGCGATGGGAGTCTCAACACTTTTTGTTTAAGTATATCATCAATAGACATTAAATTATAGTAAACTATCCAAATATAAAATGATACGAAAGAAGATAGCAATTTGCATCACATAGTTTTAGCTCGTCAACTTTCCCCCAAGAATGAAGCTTATAATAGATAACTTTAGTAATAGAAATAGATGAATAGAATTTAGTAAGCATTCTATCCTTCTAAGATCTATCAAAAGGGATCTTGGAGATAGAACATGCCAAATCATCCCCCACCAGATAGTAAGAACATTATAGTCTAGCATGTTGCCTTGCCAATAGCAAACCACTTTGTAATTTCCATTATGCTCATTAAAAAAGCAAGCCATATTTTTTATACTCCATGAATCCTTCAAAAAAGAAACATTAACGTCTCCATGATTCCAAAAGATAGCTTTCTCAGCACAATTTCTAGCCTCTAACATACCCCTTATCATTTTTGAATCTTCATTTTTATTAACCACATAAGTAGGATGTTGTCCCCTGCGATATTTATCATTCATATATATAGCCCAATGGGATCCCAAGGATCTAAGGTTCAACCATAGTTTAATGAAGTTTATATCAGCAATATGATGTAATTAATTAAAGTCCAGACCACTAGAACATTTAGGTTTACATGGTTTTTTCTACATTGCCCATGCTTTCTTCTTTTTATCCATTGCTCATCGGAGTTTATTAAAGATTCTTTCAAGCATAAGTTATGTACTAGATTTCAGTCTGAGGACTTAAGAGCATATAATGAGATAGAATTTTTAACACGCTTTAGTAAAGTAATTCTCCAACCAATAAAAAGAAAAGAATTGGTCCATTCCCCAATCCTACTTTAAATTTTTCTCTAACTTTTCTTATACTGTATTTTATTTCTTCTACCATTTAGAAAATTAACCCTCAAATACTCAAGAGGTAACTCAGCCACAGAGAAATCGATATAATGATTGCTCCAAAATCTCAATACATACTAACATGCTTACCAAAATAAAGTTGTCATTTATTCAAATTGAAAAATATACTTGAGACCTCTTAGAACTTCAATAGAAGCTTGTAAACTTCTTTAAATGAGTTCTTTTGAGCATTAGTAAAATGAATAACATCATCATTATAAGCAAGATGACTGATAATCATTTTAGCTTTATGATGATATTGAGTTCCTCGACACTGAATTTGCAATTCATTAACCATTCTTGAAAAGTAGAAAACAAGAATAAAAATAGTAGTAGAGAGTGGGTCACCTTGTTTGATACCTCTACTAGTAGAGAAAAAGCCATAAGAACTCCCATTTAAAAGCACAGTGTAATGATTGCCACAAGGCCACCTTTTAATTATATTGCAAAACTCCTTTTAGAAACCTCTCCCTTTCAGTACCTTCAAGATAAATTCCGAACTAAGTGAATCTTATGCCTTCTACAAATCTAATTTAACAACTAGATTACCACCTTTACATCGCATATCCAAGTCATTTATTAACTCTTGAGTTAATAAAATGTTAACAAGAATATTTCTACCGTTGACAAAGGCAGATTGGCTCAAAGATTTAATATTGGTAAATTGAGGTTGCATTCTAGAAGCCAATATTTTTCTAATCACCATAGATATCACATTTGTAAGATAGATTGGCCTAGAGTAATCCCAAATGGTTTTATCTTTGCCTCTAGCTACAAGTACAATAGTTGAAGTAGAAAAATAGTTGCACGCTACTGGAGATGTGACAAAGACTTATCACCATTGTATTAGTGTATGAAAAAAGAAAGTGATTTGAATCTTAGAATCATTGTCATACATACATACATACATACATACATACATACATACATACATATATATATACATACATATATATATATATATATCTATATATATATATATATATATACAGGTGAAGGAGCATTATTGAGCTTCAAATGTAATAATCAAAAGAAAAGATTACAAAAAAGGGGTGGGGGTGGTGAATCCTGATACACCGAAAATATATGCATTTTATACCCATATTTTATACTCATTTTTTGTAATATTGCACTTTAATCTCATTTTTTGTACCATATTTTATACTCATTTTTTGTAATATTGCACTTTAATGGAAGGTGTTTTGATGTTTTCTTGCAAGTTGTTGATTTTTAGGGCTTAAAACAAAAAGAAAGAAAAAAGGTTGAAATTTAGAATTAAAATTACGTTTTTGAAGAAATGCTCAGCCCAGGCAGCGCTGAGGTCAGCGCCGAGGTCAGCACCGATGGGGTAGAACAACTTAAGGTTGGAGATTTTTACTTAGCGTCGACGGCGCCAGACCAGCGCCAACGGCGCCAGACCAGCGCCAACGGCGCCAAAGGCGGTGCAAACCCCATTTCTAGAAGGCTCGATGTATTTGGATGATTTTTTGAAGAGTTTTTGGAGGCACCTCTTGGAGAACCGACCTTGGGCTCTATTTTGGGCAAAATTTCTTTAGAAAAAAATGGGCTCCTCTACGTTTTTCACTCCTCTACGTTTATTTTTTGCACCAGATCATTCCATTCCACTTCCATATTGGAGTCAATTTTTTATTTTTCTTTCATAGTTTAGAGTTTTTGTGATGAGATTTAGTGTGAAACTTTTTTTAAGAGTGTTGGAGAAGGAGAAAAGTGAGAGATATCTTCTTCCTGCATTTCTAAGGAAAGGCTACAAAGGATTTCATTGAGAAAGAGTTTTCAGATAAGTATTGTTTGTTTATCACTGTTGTATGAACTTTCTTTTATATATGAAATTTGTGTTTTGTTATTTTTTTTCTCATGAAGTCTGAGTAGTCCCTCTATCTTTCTCCCTACTCTGAGATTTGGTGAAATAAAGAGATAATATGGATGTGCAAATATTAAAATATAAAATAAATTGTGATAATTTTTCAACTTCGAACTTAATTTACTTTTCAATCTGGTCAATTAAATTATTAAAATGCGTTGTGAAACATATGATCCGGGAAATGAAGTATGAGTTCTACAATAGAGTGAGGATCACATTTGATTCTATGGAGGAGATAGAACATCGTTTAGGGAATTAAGTGCAAATAAATAGGGAAATATTATTTGTTGGGTATAGAATTGGATAACATTTAGGGTGACAGACTAAAATCTTCAATTCAATATTATTGTTTAAAAATTAAAGCGAGAGCTAGCCTTCAGGTGAAGGGAAGTGGGAGCTCTGGAGTGGGAGTCGGTATCCTCCTAACCTAGC
>NW_018164463.1:672323-688535 GCF_001263595.1 Phalaenopsis equestris
AAACACTAAAATTAGCCAATGATTTTCTATGCACTGTATTAGGGTAGAGAATTAAAATTTCTCCTATTTGGCACAATACATATTATGAACATTTATCTCATCTCATTTTACCATAGCCTCATTGTAGTGGTAAATATGCTTTTTTACATTTAAATCTTTGATGCATAAACATTGTTAATAGATTAGTTAATAGATTAGTATTTTAGATTAGTATTTACTGTTTTAAACTTCACATTTTTTATTTGATAATAGTTTAGAAATTTAATTTTGATTACATCTCAACAATTGAAACTAGTGTAAGTGATTTCAATTTACTTTCTGTGAATTTCCTAGCAAATTTATCATTTCCAATTTAAACCTTCCCCGTGGGATCGATATTTGGGGCTTAAATACAAAGTCCATTATTACTTGATAATGGTATGTTTATTTGCATAGAATTTGAATATTAATTGATTATACTTATTTAAATTTTACTCAATCTATCGCAACAAAAAAATTGGATCAAATCCCCACTACTAAGAACTAAATAAAATATAGTACTCACACACAAAAGGGGTTCTACACCAAAAGCAATACAACTACAGACCAAAAAAAAATTCATAGAAGTATACCCAAAAATTCCAAAAACAAAGAAAGGCAGAACTAAACCCAAAAAGATATATGGCTATTGAAGAATGCATGAGTGTTGTAGGGAGAGATGTAGCCACCAGGCGAGCAGGTAATCCAAGACTTGCTGCATAAGAGAGCTCCAAACCAAGAAAATTATGACCATATATCGTCCAAATAAAATTACAGTAATCCACACACTGTACAAAATATTGGATGAGGATCCAAAAGGCTCCAGTAGCAGATTGTCCAATTTAAATATGAAATGATCCATTAGAGAAGTGCAAATATTAGTAAGAGACCAAAGGGAGAAGCAAAAAAATAGATATGTAAAGATAGATATAAATGTGTATAGCGCAATAAGCAACAAATGTGTATATAAGTAAGCTTCAGTACAATAGGAAGCCATCCATTAAACCAACCATAGACGTGAAACCAAAATAGACAGTATAAAGGAGCTCTTTGAAACCATCCATAACCGTGAGAAGAAACTGAAAAGGAAGACATAAATGGAATACTCAGTGCCCTGAGCAAAGAGCAAAAAATAAAGCTCATCTTCTAATGTAAGGCACATTCAAAAGATCTATATTTAATACGGTTTAGAGAAATAAAGGAGGCTTAAAACTCACCAGCACCCCCAACAAACCTTTCTTAGCAAGCCAATTGATGTGGGTGGATTTAGTGTGTAGTTTTGCAAACATTTTTCAATATTACAAAATACACATGATAAATACAATAGCAAATATGAAAATTATTCCCAACAAAATAACTTCAACTAAAAATAGTTTTATATTTTAATAATTTTTAAACTGCCAAAACTCCTTTAAAAATAATGCAGTTATACGTATCGCTCAAGTAATAAAAGGCTCTAATTGAGTCCTAGATATTAATCCCACAGGAAAGTTGGAAATGCTAAATAAGTTCTTAAGATTATAATGTCAAGAACTGTTTTAATACTACAAAAATTAAAGTGTGAAGTTTGAATATTAAATAACACGTGAAAGCTAATTAAAATGTAGTTAAAAGAGAAAGTTAACTACACTAAATGCTAAACTTTCAAAAGTAAATGTACGTAAATTAAAACTAAAGTGTGAAGAAATTAAAAACATTTGAAAATGTGTATATATATATATATATTTATTTATTTATTTATTTATTTATTTATTTATTTATATAAAGTGTTTTGTGCCAAATAGGAGCAATCCCCCTATTTACTCGCTTCCGAGTGTATAAAGAACATTGACTAATCCATATTTTGGTCACTAATTCAGTGGTTAAGCTGGGAGGATATTGGTTGCCACTCTAGAGCTCCCACTACTCCCTCCCCTGGTGGCCAATCAACTAGACCAAATTGGGGATTTCATATATAAAATCAAGTTTTCAAAATAAAAGAAATAAAAGACACAACTTATTTCACAATCCTTCCCAAGCAAACTCCTAGAAGTTCTTAAAGCCTTTCTCTCTTTACAAGCACTCTTAATTCTCTCTTAGAAGTGTAATGAAGAAGAAATCTCTCACCTTCCCTCATCTCTTACAATCCTTGAAGAAAATCTCCAATCCCTTGAACTTCTATCTCTCCCTCTAACATTCTTCTTCACGCCACACACCTCACGCCCCTGAACTTCTCTTTTCCTCTTCTTTTATTAAAGGCTGCCTCCCTCTAAAAAGAATTCAAAATTTCCTCCTAAATTCTATCAAAAAGTCAACTCTTTTGAATTCAAAAGACATGTCCATTGATTCAAGAGACATATGCCTTCATAAAAGAACCTTCCAAAGTGTCTAGATGCATTGAATTACTCCAAGGGGTGTTTAGAACCAGTGTCCCTTTGAAAATTTGTGCAAAATTCATCTCAAACTGCCTTAATCAGTAAAAAGTCACCCCTGGCGCATATGACGCCAAATTTGGTGCATCATGCACTAACTCTTTGTCAAATGAAGCATCTGGCGCCAATCTGGCGCATCATGTGACAGTTTGCTGAAGACAACATAGTTCTGGGATTTGACGTCAATCTGGTGCATCTGGCTCCACTTCAGCGCATCTGGCCCCAATCTGGCACATCATGTGCCAGAATTTGAAACTTCGTTGTTTTGCTTCAAATTTCATCGTTTTTGCTACTTTTGCTCCAAATGCCTAAAATTAATATACCTGCAATAAAAACATGAAAATATCCTTCTTTAAAGTGCAATATAAAAAAATAATAAACATAAAATATATAATTAAAACAACATATTATTTTGGTGTATCAAAATCTCCTAAACTTAAATGTTACTTGTCCACAAATGACCCTTTTACTATATAAAAGTACATGAGTTAGGATAGAGACTAACTTTTAACTTCTGTACTTTAGTTCAATAAATAAAATAGTAAAATTTAAGAAAAATCTTTAATAACTTAGATTCAAATTCTATGTCTAAGAGTACTTAGTAGTTATTTTTAAGATTTCGGAATCTCTATTCATTTCGAGAAGAATTACAATTTGTCATATCAAGGATAGTTAGAATATTAATATGAAAAATGAACTTCAGGAAAACTTTTCTTATAATACTACTAATAACCCAATATAAGTTTAGTAAATGCGCTTAGGATTGCTATAAAACTTTTTCCTTAAGTTGACTCAAGTGAAACAAATTTTTTATTAGTTATCTCCTCAAGCTTCACCTCACTTATTTTTCTTTTCTTTTCTTTCTTTTTTCTTTTCTTTCTTTTAGGATCTTTTCAATCCTTTCTTTTCTTTTTCTTTTTCAAATGAGGATTACTATATCTATATAGCCTTCAATAGTTTTGAACTTCACTATCCTCTCCTCAAAGTCAAAACTCCTTACCTTTCTTCACTTTATAAATTTATATTAATTTATGATTTTCATAAAGTCTCATTCATTTTTTCTTACATGAATCTCTAAACTCTTAATACTTCAAAAATAAAATTTCCTTTATTTTAAATAGAAAAAATTAGTCTTATCTTATCATACAAAATATATTAAACTTTAGAATTGCCCTTCATTATTAAAAAGTTATTACTTAAATTTACCATAATATTCATAAACTTAAGTATAGTCATTTAAAGTTTAATCTTAATATCCCAAGTCATGTTAAATTAATTTTAAAAATATTGTTACTTAAGGACATAAAATGTAGTTTACCTCTTTCCAAAAGAAAATTTTCTTCCCCCAAAATTAAGTTTTTAAGTGTTTTTTTTCAAAATTTTTAGTACAAAATTCAATTGGTGAAAGAAAACAGTAAATGCATGAAAATAAAAACTAACAGGTAGAGGATTTCTGACTATTTAACTGGGCTCTGGTATACTGTAGGTACTAACTTTAAAAATACATCCAGGCTTTAAAACATTAAATAAGACATAATATATTATAAAAAATTTGCTGAGATTTAAAAACAAAAAAAAAAACTGAAAATACTAAAAAAATGCTGAAAAAGAAAAAATTTACGGTTACTACTACCATTTTAAATCCACAACACAAAAATAAAAATATTTACTACTATAGTTTCAAATTCCAACTAAATAAAATCCAAAAAACATACAAACAATCAAGCAACTAAAAAAAATAAATAAACTAACTCCAGAAAGTATTAATCTTCACCGCCTTCCTCATCATCATCAGTTTCTTCTTCTTCTTCTTCTTCTTCTTCATCATGAATATGAGCTTATGGAGTAAATCTAGGGAAAGTAGGAAATTCCATATTGTATTTACCCCTAAGATACCTCACCATAGCATCCTAAAAAGCTATATCATGTTGAACTTTCCTCTATTGATACTTATCATTATAAGCATTTCTTGCTCCAATCCCCCCAGTCTGATTCTGAATATTTACTATATTCAATTGCTGAATCATGAGTTGGTCCATAATGTTTTATAATGATGCAGGGCGAGAAGTATATGCCTCTGCAGCTGATGTAGAGGGTCTATCGCTTCTTCTACCCCTAGATTCAACAAGTAATTCAACTCTCTAAATCATATGCTTCCCAATAGAATTTTTTGGTTGTAATCTTTCTTCATTTCTATGGGACTTTACTCTTTTTTGCTCAAAAAGAGTGAAAATCAAGGCAGGTTAACCCAAAACACTAGCTGTAGAGCTCTTAGCTATTCTTCGTTCATGATGAACTATAAGAGCACCAATATCTATTGATTTCATGTTCTGATTGCAATAGTTCAATACAGCTCTATCCTTTGTTACATCGCCGAGATGATTTGTTGGTAGTAATCTAGCAGAAATGAAGTGGTGTCATACCTTTGACTAACTAATCAACATGGAAGCAAAGAAGTTAACTATCTTATTATTTTTAATTTCCCATTCTCCTCTTCCATCAGTCAGGAAGGCAATCACTTCATCCAGTGATGAATTAGTCATCACAAATGCAACATAGTCATAAAAAAATACATTCAAAAAAATACATTCCTTAGCCCATAAAAAACATTGATCCTTTCTGCAGTAAATTCAAATTGCTTACCTCTCACGAGAATGTGCTCGTCATTAATATCATTAATAAATCTCAAGTTGGCATAAAATTCCTGAATCATTGGCACAATTGCTACTGCCATGAAGTAGCAAAACCGTTCTCAATTTCTAGTAAGAATCAACCTCTCGATCTCGCCACCCGGGTTAGCAAATGCCCGTTCCTGGATCAATCTTCTAGATTTGATTTGAGTTTTATAATTGTGTTCGGACTTCAAATTAACAAATCTTCGTGCATCAAAATCATTTATTCTTCCTCTCTTCACTCATGGAGCCATTTGAAATTCTACGAAAATCAAAATAAATTCCAAATAAATTACAAAACTAAAAATCTAACTCTCCAAGTAAAATTATTTGGTAAGAAACTTTTCACAATAAATTTTCTTCAAGCATTTTCATCAAAATTCCCAACTTTCAAATTTTCCATAATGTTGGAAAAATCTAGGGTGAAAATAAAAAATTTTTAAGTTAAAGTGAAGCTCTTACCAAGATAAGTTGAAATCTAAGATTTTTAGCCTCCGAAATCTTCTCCATCGCACTCAATGTAATGAACTAGGTCAAGGTTTAGAGGTAGGGGATGGCTAAAGCACTAAAAATGGAGTTTTACTGTGCAATTTTGCAGTTTTTTTGGCAATCAGGCATTTTTGGGAATTTGGCGGATCATGCACCAAATCTGGCGCATCATGCGCCAACTCTCTGTAAACAGAGGCATCATGCGCCAATGCCTAAAATTTTCTAGATTTCTTTTTTTGTGAAAATATGCTCCTTACTGCTTTACGTCTACCTCTAATTAACTCAAATGAACCTTTATAAGCATAATTAAAAATTACTCTAACATCCATATTTCACAAACAACACAAAACTTACTTTTATATTTAAAATTTGCGCTATTACAAACAAACATTTATTAAGCCAACAAACATATATTTTAGTGTTTAAAGCAAACAAAAACATCTTAACACTGAAATCTAAACATCTAAATTCCAAACAAAAACATCAATATAGCTTAACAATAAAAGTAAATCGAATCCCACACAATAAACAACTAAAACAAGTAGTACTAAATAAAATGTTCCATGCATAAATTAAGTTCAAACATCATCTTCACTCTCGTCCTCCTGGATATCTCCCATAGATTGTTAGTGCACATACAAGTTGTAGAAGGGTCGAGAGGGAAACTCATCAGTCGAATCTTCCCCAATCCAGGAATGTTTCTTGAACATACGTTCCAAGCCATCTTCAATATGACCAGTATGCTCAAAATGTTCTTTAAGTCATCCAAGTGATCCAACATTTCAGATATATTTCCAATTGCATGCATAAGATTCTACACCTTTTTTCTATCTTCTTGATCCTTTTCAAAAGTGCATTAAAACAAAACTAAGGCTGAATAGGTGATGAATTTTGTGATTCCTGATTCATCAGTACATTCATATCATGTTCATCTCTCATTCCAATACAGTTGCAATAGACTTCTGGATCCATCAGCTTCCAAGGAAGAAGCACTTTTTCCCAACTCTCACAAAGTACTTGCAATTGACTGCATAGTAGAAAAATAGTGGATGGATGTCCAAGTCCGGTTGCAGACCCATTTACAATCATACCTAAAACTGATTTCACAATGGTTGCTCTAATATCAAAAGGTTTTTAATATCAATAGGTTTTCCAGTTTGAATACAGTAATTTAAAATAGTACTCTCCTTAGTTACCTTACTGATTTTCATAGTAGGTAGTAATTTCGATGTAATAAATAAGTGACATGCCTTAGAAGCAGGATTTAACAATGATGACGAAAAACTTGCATTTCCATCATCTCTAGCCTCACAATTCCTATCTTCATCTGTAAGGTACCGATAGAGTTCCTTCATATTATCTCTCGTAGGGGTAAAATTTGTGCAATGACAGATAGATAGATTTTCAATCATAAACATCTCGTTTATTCTTAAAGGAGTGAGTTGCACAAACTCTTTCACCACAAGTAAGAATACGGCGGCAGTAGTGTAACAAAGCACTTGTCAACGTCTCTGAGAAATAATCTCTTCAACTTGAGTATTAAGTGTATTGAATCATTGATTCACAAATCCCATTTCTTTAATTAGCCTCTTCTTCACTACAACACAATCATGCAACTTCTGCTTATCGAAACTGATGAACTTTCACCAGTTGAAAATCCCAAATCTAGTAAAATTTTTAGAGTGGGAAGCCATTGGAATTGAAATCTAATGACTTCACTCTCGTTTTCCCCCCTAAAATGGACTTTGGAATCAGTTATTGGGAGTTATAAGGAGAAGAACCTGCTAAAAACTGCCTTTTGAAATATTTGAAGTCATTTTCGTCTCCGTGGTGCATCATGCGCTGATTCTATTGCATCTTGCACCAGCTCTCTGGAATTCGGCACATCATGCGCCAATCTGGCGCATCATACGTCGGTTCCAAAAATTTGCATTTTTGATTTTGATCAAATATTCTTAATTCTTCCATAAAATTAGGTAAATAAAGATATTTTTTATATTATTTTTTTAAATAATCGGACTCTATACAAACAAAAATATAAATATAAGTAAAATATTTCAAACAAAAACTTAAAAAGAAAAATAAACAACGATAAGTATGGGTTGCCTCCCATAAAGAGCTTGGTTTAATGTCTTCAGCCCAACATTTCAAGTCTTTATTATGGGTGACCCAACAATACAGTTTCCTTAAAAGCTAGTCTTTGACCATTGAAATATGGTTTCAACTTGCGCTCATGTACTTTAAATATCCTTCTAGTCTTAGGATCTTCAATATTAACAACTCCATAGAGATATACTTTTACAACTTTGAATGACCCTTTTCGCCTAAACTTCAGTTTTCCAAGAAATAATTTCAATCTTGTATTGTATATAAAAACTTTGATTATCTTTTGATTATGCCATTCTTTCATTAACTCTTTCATTTTCTCCTTACAAATCCTAGAATTATCATAAGATTCATTCCTAATTTATTTAAGCTCATTCAATTGTAATAATCTTTTCTCACCAACATTTTTTAAATTGAAATTGAACTCCTTAATAACCCAATAAATTTTAATAGCCCAATAAGCTTTGTGCTTCAATTCTACTAATAGGTGACAAGTCTTTCCAAAAATTAATCTATAAGGGGACATACCTATATGTGTCTTATAAGTTGTCCTGTCTGCCCATAATGCAGAATCTATTCTAGCAGACCAATCTTTCTACTAGGATTTACACTTTTTTTCCAAAATTCTCTTACTTTCACGATTATATACTTCTGCTAAAACACTTATCTGGAGATGATAAGGAGTTGCAATTTTTATGCATTATATTATATTTTTCTTCCAATCTTGCAAATGTTGCATTTCTAAAATGAGATCCTTCATTGGTAATGATTACTCTAGGCATTCCATATCTTGTAAAAATATTTTTAATTAAAAATTTTGAAACACTCTGAGCATCAAATCTAGGTAAAGCGATTGCTTCAATCCATTGAAACATAGTCCACGACAATCAACATAATCAGCAGCAAGTAATATATATAAATTTCCAAATGAAGGTATAAATTGTCCCATAAAATCTAATCCCAAATAAAATCTAGATTGTAAAATTTTATGAACAGTTCTATCATTCCCAAAATGTACTCCAAATTCAGAATCATGACATTTCTGAATAATTTTCTGAATTCCATTAAAAGGCACACATCGTCTCATTACTAAATCTTTGCATTGTTTATATAAATAGGGGTCATCCCAAAAATAAGACTTATAAGAATCCCAAAAATAAGACTTTGCATCATGAATGAATTTTTTTTCCTATTGTTTTCTTAATCTATATGGTAAAATATCACTTACAATATAATTTACAATATCAGCATGACATGATATTTCCCATCCTTTTACATTATAAAGTTTTTCATCAAGAAAAGTTTCATTAATAATTTTTCCATGTCAAGTATTTCTTCTTGTTCTAGCCTATATAGATGATCATTAATTTGATTATCAAACCCTTTCCTATTGAATATTACAAAGTCAAACTCTTGCATCAAAAGCACCCATCTAATTAATCTTGGTTTCACATCCTTCTTCTGCATCAAATATTTAATAGTCGAATAGACAGTATGCACAACACATTAGCTCCAATTAGATATGACCTAAACTTATCAAAAGCATACACGATGGCTAATAACTCTCTTTTAGTGGTGGAGTAGGGTGGAGTAGTTAATCTGAGCATCATTGAGAGTCTTACTAGCATAGTATATAACCTTAAGAATCTTATCATATATTTGCCCTAATGCAGCTCCTATTGCATAATCACTAGCATCATACATTAAGTCAAAAGGTTTCTCCCAATCAAGTGAAACAATTATAGGAGCAGTGATCAATTTTTTTTTTAAAGTTTGAAAGGCTTTAAGGCAATCTTGGTTAGAATCAAATTTTATATCTTTTTCTAGAAGTTGGCATAAAGGTTTAGTAATTTTAAAGAAATCGTTAATATATTGTTTGTATAATCCAGCATGTCCTAAAAAATTCCTAACTCCTCTTACATTAGTAGGCGGAGGTAAGTTTGATATAACCTGAATTTTTACAGGATCTACTTCCATGTCATTTTCTGAAATTTTATGTATGCCCAAGAAAATTTCCTCCTACAACCATAAATTGACATTTCTCCCAGTTTAATACAAGATTAGTCTTTCACATCGTTCAAGAACTTTCCTTAAATGATTTAAACATATTGCAAATGAACTTCCAAACACAGAAAAATCATGCACAAAGACTTCAATCCCTTTTTCAATTAAATCACTGAAAATTGACATCATACATCATTAAAATGTTGCAGTTGCATTACATAAACCAAAGGGCATTCGCGAAAAAAAAAAGTTCCATAAGGACTAGCAAATGTTGTTTTCTCCTGATTATTCAAAGCTATAGGTATTTGATGATAACCGGTATATCCATCTAAAAAATAAAAATATTTTTGCTCTGCCAGCTTATCCAACATCTGGTCCAAAAAGGGTAAAGGAAAATGATTCTTCCTGGTTGCAGAATTTATTTTTCTATAGTCTATGCAAATCTTCCATCCAGTGACTTGTCTTATTTGTATTAATTCATTAATCTCATTTGACACAATGATCACTTCTCCTTTCTTTGGAACACAGAGATTTGGACTTACCCAAGCACTGTCTGAAATAGGATATATTATTCCAGCATCTAACCATTTTAAAATTTCTTTCTTAAAAACTTATTTTATAACAGGATTCAATCTCCTTTGAGGATCAATCATGGGTTTTCAATTCTCTTCCATAATAAAGTTCTATGCATACAAATTGAAGGGTTGATTCCTTTAATATCAGCTAATGTCAATCCAAAGGCTTTTTTTATATCTTCTCAAAGATTGTAACAACTATTGTTCTTGCTCATCAGTTAATTTTGACAATACTATAATATGTAATGTAGATAAATCTCATAAGAATGCATATTTCAAATGTGTAGGAAGTGTTTTCAGTTCTAGTTCATGAGGTTTTTCAATAGATGAAATCAAATTGTTATTACTTTCTGTAAGATATAACATTTCAAATTTTTCCTGAACATAATCCAAATCTTTTTTACTCACTTCCGTAGTTATTTTGATATTCCATATATTCCTTTTAAAATTCTCTTTCAAATTTATTTTTGAAATTTTCTTAGCTTAGATATTCATTAATATTCATTTTGAAGTCATTTTTAATATTCATTTTGAAGCATTCAATCTCTTGCTCTTTTGCAAGGTATCTCATTGATTTTGTAATATTAAATGTAACCTCTTGATCACTAACTCTCATAGTTAGTTCTCCTATTTGCACATCTATCAAAGCTCTTCCAGTGGTCATGAATGGTCTTCCTAAAATGATAGGAATTTCTTTATCTTCCTCCATATCTAATATAATAGTCTACAGGAAAGATAAATTTATTAACTTTTACCAAAATATCTTCTACAACTTATTTAGGATAGGTAATTGAACGATCAACAAACTGAAGAGTTACAATCGTAAGTCAAATATCTCCTAAGCCCAACCTTCTGAAAATTGATAACGACATAAGATTAATACTGGCTCATAAATCACATAAAGCATTTCCTAAAAATATTTTGACAATATCACAAGGAATAGTAAAACTTCCAGGATCTATGAGTTTTTTAGGAAGCCTTTTCTGAATTATAGCGCTACACTCTTCACTGAGTGCAACAATCTTGTTATCTACAAACTTCATTCTCTTATTAAGTATATCCTTCATGAACTTCACATAGCTTGACATTTGTTCCAAAGCTTCAACAAATGAAATGTTTATCGTTAATTTCCTCAATATTTCTAAAAATTTTGAAAATTGGTTATCTCTATTTTTCTGCTTTAATCTTTTAGGAAATGGAGGTTGTGGTCATTTTACAGTAATTTTCATTGGTTTACTAGGACATTCTGAATCAAAATAAAAATCTTCATTAGATTTTTCATTTTCCACCTCATCCTTTTCAACTTCAATTTCCACTTCTTTTGAACTCTGTTTTCTAATTCTTTTCCACTTCTCAGTTGAATAGCCTTAATTTTCTCTTTATTCTAATCTTTAGGATTTATTTCAACATTATTAGGCAATGTTCTTAGAGGTCTAATTCTTAGTGCTGTAGCAATACATCCCAATAGATTTTTCATATTTTTAATTGCAGCTCCTTGACTTTGTGATTGACTCCCCATTTGCAATATCAATTCTTCCATTAATAAATTTTTCTCCTAACTTTGCAAATTATTAAATCCTGGAGGGTAATAAGGTTTATAAGTTGAATTTCCTTGATTGTTGGAGTTTCCCAAAGGGTTCGCAGTGCTGTTTCCCCGTTGCGGATTTGCAGCATTAGAATTATTATTAATCCAACTAAAATGTGGATGATTCTTCCAACCGGGATTATAATAATTAGCTTAAGGATTATTAGAACAATTATTTATTGCATTTAAGGTCTCATAAGAAGATTGAGATTCTATCATTTGTCCCAATGAATTTTCCTCAAGCACGAGTGATGTTTGAGAATAGTTCATTCCATATTAATCTATCTTCTTCAAATAGTAGCTATTTGTGCAACTAATATTTGTGCAACTAACATAGATATTGCTTCAGAATCATGAATACTGGCTACTCTTTTGGATTTACCATTTTACAGGGCAATTGAAAATTATTAATAGCCATCTCTTCAATTAAAGAATATGTTTTATCAAATGATTTTTACATTAATGATCCACCAGCAGCAGCGTTAATTATCAATCTAAGTGATCCAACCAATCCATTATAAAATGTTTGAATTATTAACCAATTTGACAACGCATGGTGTGGACACTTTCTAAGGTGATCTTTAAATCTTTCTCAGGCTTCATAAATTGATTCCCCTTCAAACTGACAAAAAAATATAATATAATTTCTAAGCTTAGTAGTTTTTGAAGGTGAGAAATATTTAGATAAAAATTTTTGTGATAAATCTCCCCAAGTTCTGATAGATCTAGGTACTAACGAGTTTAAACAAAATTTAGCTTTATCCCTTAGTGAAAAAGGAAAAAAGTTTAAGTCTGAATGCATCCTTCGGCACTCCATCATATTTAAATGTTGCACACAACTATAGAAAACTAACAAAGTGAAAATTATGACCTTCAGTTGGTGTTCCCCCAAACCGATTTTTTTGAACCATTTGGACAATAACAGGTTTAAGCTCAAAGGAATTGACAGTTGCAGCCGAAATTTGTTTGCTTAAATGAATCTCATATGTTGCAGGATTAACATAATCTCTTAATGGTCTCTGATGATGTTCATTTTCATTTCCATCATTACTCAAATTGCAAGTCATTTTGCTAATATGGTCTATCTCTTCTTGTTGTTTTCAAAATTTTCTAATTGTTCTTTCTAACTCATAATTATAAGGTAATAAATTTTCAGATCTTACACTATGCATAAACAAATACAACAAGTAATTTTAAGAATAAGCAAACACACTTAAATAACAAAATATTCAAAATAAACTATAAACACTCTTTTTTTTGTTTTTTAAATAAGAATACTATAAATTATTAAATAACTTACAACTACTTTTCGTTACTTCCCCGACAACGGCACCAAGAACTTGATGTGTGTAGATTTGGTGTGTTAGTTTTGTAAAAAATTTTCAATATTACAAAATACACACGACGGGTACAATAACAAATATGCAAAGTAATCTCAACAAAATAACTTCAAATAAAAATAAATTTATCTTTTAATAATCTTTAAACTACCAAATCCTCTTTAAAAATAATGCAAGTAGACGTATCACTCAAGTAATAAAGAGAGCTAATGAAGTCCAAGATATCGATCCCGTAGGGGAGTTGGAAATGTCTGTAAATAAGTTCTTATGATTATAATGTCAAGTACTATTTTAAAATTAAAAAAAAGTAAATTGCAAAGTTTGAATGCTAAGTAACAAGTGAATGCTTATTAAAATGTAGTTAAAAGATAAAATTAACTATAATAAATGCTAAACTTTCGAAAGTAAATGTACAAAAATTAAAACTAAGGTGTTGTGACTGAAAGTTCGAATTTAAGAAAGCTTCATTCTCTTTTATAATGAGTATAAGATTTGTGAAGAAATTAAAATCATTTGAAAATATATATAAAAATTGTTTTGTGCCAAATAGGAGCAATCCTATTCTTGACCCTCTTCTGAATGCATAAAGAATATCATCAAAATTCAAAATTCCCTCCTAAATTCTATCCAAAAGTCAACTCTTTTGAATTCAAAAGACATGTACATCAAAAGATGAATTCAAAAGACATGTACATTGATCCAAGAGACATATCTCTTCATAAAAGAACCTTACAAAGTGTCTAGATGCATTAAAGTACTCCTAGGGGTGTTTAGAACATGTGTCTCTTTGAAAATTTGCATAAATTTGTCTTGAACCGCCTTAATCCACAAAACATCATCCTTGGAGCATCTGGAGCCAAATCTGGCGCATCATGCACCAACTCTCTGTCAAATGGCGCATCATGTGCCAGTTTGCTGAAGCTCGTGCTATTCTGGGTTTTGGCGCATCTGGCGCCAGGATTCAAAACTTCGCTATTTTGGCTCCAAATTTTGTCCTTTTTTCTACTTCTGCTCCAAATGCCTAAATGTGATATACGTGCAACAAAAACATGAAAATACCCTTTTTGAAAATGCAATATCACAAAAAATAAGCATAAAATATATACTTAAAACAATATATTATTTTTGTGTTTCACCAATCAACAGGGGAATTACATTCCCAGTGTATGAAATGCATTTGAATAACAAAACGATAACTCATGATGAAATCCCAAATCCTATTTAGGAGGTAAAGCACATTCCAAGTAGGGGGGAGATGCCTTATTAAACATATTCACAAGAATAATAGAATCACATTTGACTGTTAAAGTATTGAAATGGAAAGTAACAACGGTTTAAAGAGCAAACCAAATAGCCCAACATTGAGCCAAAATTAGGGAAGAGGCACATACCGATGAATCAAAATAACAAAAGCATTAACCCAAATGATTTTGAAAAAACACCCTCAGTCCAAACAACATTAGAGTCCCAGCTCCCATCTACATTTAATTTGACGTAACCATGGGAATGGGATATATATATATATATATATATATATATGAGAAACCCATACGGAATTTTATTAATATGGAGTAAATTTATAAAAATTGAAGGCAGATCCTGTTACAAACTAAATAATACAACTAAAAAAAAAAGCCCTTGGGTTTCACCTCAAACTCATTACAACTCACACCACCAAAATTCTAATATCCAAAAAAAATGTAAAAAATAACCATGCACTAATCTCTAAAGTTAAAAGAAAAAGGTTTCGTGTATTTATCTTCTTAAGTATGGTATACTTATATTGTCACCATGCACTAATCTCTAAAGCACTCTAGGAGGACTTTTCCTCACAATTGCTTCTATAACTCTAGCACCATCTCTAGCCAACCAATTTGCAGGCCTATTCCCTTCCGTATGGATAAAATTCCTAGTTAGGTTAAGATTAGCAAAAGCTTAGTGATCATACTTACGTCAATAGCTAGATTCCATGTTGCTGCCTTCCCGCCCTCAAGATAATCTAGTAAAATTGCCAAGTCAACTTCTACCTGCAATAGAAACCAGTTAGCACAAGCAATCATTTGAGTGCTAATTGAACAATATCTAATTCAACTACAAAAGAGTAATTTGCCACACATGGGAATGCAAAGAAAATTAGACACCTTTCCTATGAATCCCTAAATCTTCTCCCTACACCTGTAATATTTTTTTAAAACTCCCGTGTGTGTTTACTTTGACATATTGCTGATGAGGTGTTAGCCGGAAATCGATCTTAGGAATCAACTTCTCCCCCTTCAAAACATTATTATCCTTCTTACACATACTAACACCACTGAATGATATGTTGTTAAAAGAATTAAAATTTTCCAGTTCATAGAAATAAGCCAATGTATTTACCACCACAATATTCACCAAAACTTCTTCCAAATTTTTAAAAGAGTTCCTAGCCATCCACAAAAACCACATAATAATGAAAAGAAGAAATTCCATGAAGTGCTTCTTTTTTTCCCTCAGGATACCAGAATAAGCAACAAACTTTTAAACCCCCCCCCCCAAAAAATGAGGAATGAAGATGTCAAATTGCTCACCCAACTTTCTCTAAATAGCTATAACAAAGGGACAATTAAAGTAGATATGTAAAGAGGAATCCTCATCCATGTTATAAAATAAGCGTTGTGAAGCAAGCTGCAAATAGTTAGGCTTTAAAATGTTATCATAAGGCGATACTTTATGAAAATTCATCCACATAAAAGAAAATACATTGAAGGAGTAAGTGCTCTACCCCAAATTAGTGTTCACCACCTAATTAATTATGATTATGAAGCTCCTAATAGGTACTTATGGAATAAGATTTAGTATTTGATAATTTAAGTATTAAAGAATCTTTTCTCCCTTTTATTATTGGGATATTGGGTATGTACAAAACATTAAACTCCCCTATTATATATATATATATATATATTAAAGATGTCAACATGTGCTTGTCCACCCAATATGTGCTAATTCAACCTAGATGGATTCAGACCTGGGTCA
>NW_018164463.1:688751-710492 GCF_001263595.1 Phalaenopsis equestris
TATATATATATATATATATATAATAGTAATAATAGTAATAAGGAATGTCTAGAAGCTATTATATGAGCCTCCAGCCACGCCTAATGTGCCTAAGAATTCGTGTACAACCTCCTTAAGGCCAACTGTTCCAGAGAGAATTTGTACCCTCAACCTTAGGGGTTTTATATCGTGGATGTCAACCAATATGTTGGGGTACGGGATATGCACACTGTTGACCAAAATTTTATTGAGGTCTAGTAATTCTTCCTTAGAGCATAAGATCTAGCCATAGGATTTTTCTGTTGACTATCCTACATGACTAATGATTGAACCCTACCCCATTAGAAATTCTAAACACTTCTTTACCTTTCTTGGAGTTCCACATATTTGGTTCTATTTGGTTCTTTGGAGTTCCACATATTTGGTTCTAACCTCTAGCACTTAGTAGGATGAAGCCAAGCATGGGGGAGCTCAAGAAGAGCCCCCATAGGATTGTCTATCCTTAGGATTAGCCCTGGGTGGCGTGGCCTTGGTCAGTTTTGCACACACACATTTGAACCCCTCTCCTTTACTCACAATTTAAACCCTTAACCAAACATGCTTAACCTGGTTCCCCACTCTTTTAGAAACTCATGTGAGTGGTCCCCCAAACTTTTAGCCCTCGATTAGGATGGCTAAAACCAACACATGGAAGATCCAAAATCGAGGATTTTCTTGGTCTCATGACACTAATCCACCTTAAAAATACCTATTTTTTAATGCATATTTTATGATCATTTTCTTCATATTTTTAGTGATATTGCATTTTAATGGAAGGTTTTTTGTATGTTTTTGGTTTCAGGTACATGGAACAGATATTTGGGGAAAATGAAAGAAAAATGTGAAAAAATTGTGCAATTTGTATGGTGCCATAGCGTCGCCCCCTGGCAGTATAATGCCATAGATGGGTGCAGTGGGCGCTATAGCGCCAACAATTTCCCTTCTAAGAGATCCATTAAATTAGCCAAAATTTGAAGGTGTGTTTGAAGTAATCCTTGGTTATTGTCAGGGATCTATTAATAGGGACAAAAATTGGATATAGAAAGGAATTTTTAGCAGCATTTGAAGGCTTTATGAAGTCTCAATTTTGTGTATAAATGTGAGTTTAAGTGTTGTTTGTGTTGTAAGAGTAAGAGTTTGGAGATTTCTTCAAAGAGACTCCAGAATTTTTGTTGGGGAGAAGATATAAGGTACTTTTTTGTTGTGTTTAATTTTTTGTTTCTAAGACTTAGATTAAAATATAAATTTGGTGTTTTTGTTTTATTCCCCATAAATTCTGAGTAGTTCCCTTTCTTTCTCCTTGCTCTTGTTAATTAATCTTTTGGGATGAGAATGTGACCAAGGAAAAATATGTTGAGAATTTCATACCTATTTTACACTGATTTTGATTATATTACACTTTAAAGAAAGGTATTTTTAATGTTTTGTTGCAGGTATGTTGTATTATGGTCATTGGAGCAAAAAGATGCAAAAAGGAGCAAATTTGGAGCAGAAAGGACCCAAATATGAAGATTTGATCTTAGGCGCCGACGACGGGTTTTTCTCGATAGTCCAGAATTAAATATTCTAGAAGGCCACCGACGGCACCATCGAGGCCGCCGACAGCGAGCACGTCGGTTCTCTCAACAGATGCATTGAATGTGGACGATTTTTGAAGGGACACTTGGACAACTCTTGAGAACTCTTCTGCAACTTTAAAAGAAACATTTGGAGGCCGAAAAAGGGTGTCCACGGGGGTGCCTGGTGTGTGTCCACTGAGTCTTTGTTGTTTGTAGTGCCCCTTAGAGTGTAGAGAGTGGTTAGTATTGTGAGGAATTCTTTGAGAGATTGTAAGAGTGGAAGGAAAGTGAGAGATTTCTTCCTCCTTGTCGCTTTGAAGGAGAGTTCTGTGTGCTGTAAAGAAAGGAAAAAATTCAGAGGAACTTCGAGGAGTTTTCTTGGGGAGGATTAGAGATAATTTGTATTTACTTATTGAAATTTATATTACTTTGCTTTTATATATAAATTCCAAGTTTTGTCGTATCTTCTCCATGAACTATGAGTAGTTTTCTCTGTCTTTCTCCTTGTCTTGAGATTTTGTAAAATGGTGATTTGAATTGGTTGTGTCATGAGAATGTTAAGGAAGTTGTGATGATCTTTTCACTTCAATATTAATTTACTTTCAATCTGGGCATAGAATTGGAGATTTTAGAGTGACATAATAAAATCCTCAATTCGGTCCTATCGATTGGGAGTTAATGTGTAGATGTTAGCCCTCAGGCGAGGGGAACGTGGGAGCTCCGAAGTGAGAGCCGGTATCCTCCCAGCCTAGCCACAGATTCAGTAACCAAGCATAGGATTAGTCAATGTTCATTATGCTTGGTCCAAAGGGTAAAGAATAGGTATGCTCCTTTTTGGGACGATACAATTTGAACTAATTCAATTTATCCATTCACTTATATTTCTTGACAAGGAGAATGATGCTTTCTTATATATTGAACCTCACATTAGAAACTTTATTAGTAGAATTAGTTTATTAATAGTTTTTTAAAATTACATTTTAATTTCAATTGCCTATTAGTGACAAATATGCAATTTGAACTATATTGTTGTGATTATGTATTGATTTTTTAAATCTTAGTTCGTAGCCTCTGATATTACTCCCTGTGTGATCGATATCTAGTACTCCATTAGAGCCCTGTATTACTTGAGCGATACATATACTTACATTGATAAATGTGGCTTTACAATTATTGAATATGTTATACACATCTTTATCAAATCTATAACCGCTGACAAGTTTTTGGCGTCATTGTCGGGGATTTAAATCATCTAGCAGCAGTATCAAATTCTTGTATTTTTAAGCATATATGTCAGAATGATTTAAGGATTTTATTTACTTTAAAAAATTGTGATGACATTTTCACTTATTATTTATTGACTTTACAAATTTGCCACTTGTGATGTTAAAATCCATTTAGAAATATAAAGACCCAGGGGGGCTATGATTTCACCAAACTAGTGAGTGTCACACTTCATTCTGGGCAGAGCCGTTACAACAACTTAAGAGGGAGTGCAAATAGATAGGGAGATAAGTTTTGATGGGCATAGAATTTATGTTTCTAGGGTGACAAACTAGATTCTTTTTCCAATTCAATTTAGAGTTTGGATCGTGAGGGTCTCTAGTAGGTTCTATAGTAGGGCACAATGGGTAATCTGGAGGTGAGAGGCCAGAATCTACTCAACACTGCTACTTAAGCTGGTGAAAAACTCTAAATTAGCCAATGTTATTTGCTAGCACTGGGAGGGGATAAAGAATATAAATGCTCATTTTTGTCACAATACATCATCATACTTTTAGTCATTCAAATCCTACATAGATTAATATCTCATTGCAAGGGGAAAGATATTTTCATAAAATTCAAACTCATTAGAATTACTTTTATTAAACTGTTAATCATATTTTTTCTATTAGCTTTAATTTAGTCTTAATCGTTGCGATCATTTCATTTTTATTTAATCTGCAGTTTAAATAGAATTTGCTTTTGAGTTTTGCAAGCCAATTTAAAAGAGTCCAACTTTCCTCGTGTGATTAATACTGGGGTTTTTTAAGAAAATTCAATGTTACTTGGAATAATATGTATACTTGTGTAGTACCTCTAGTGTGAAGCTTTATTATTTATTTTCTATATCATTTCATTTATTCACACTAGCCGCTGAATATAATTTGGCTAAGATTTTTACAATATTTTGGAGATTAAAAATACACGTAAATGTGGGTCGTTTTAAAAAAAGTGTTTTCTCATGCTAGTTCAAAAATTAGGCTTTAAGAGTTGTCTTACCTTGAATCCCAATTTTCCTTAAATACCCAATTTTGACATTTTGCCCCCAAACTTCCGCAAAATTACCAAAATGCCCCTAAAACCCTAATTTTTTCCAAAATTGCTCAAAATCTCAAATTCTCTTAAAAAATCATTTCAACCCCTTTTAAACTACTCAAATTGCCCAAAACATCCCTAAATTATCAATATTCCCAAAATACCCTTAAATTTGTCACAATTACCAAAATAACCCTCATGTCCAAAAAATTCCCAAAACCTCCCAAATCATTCCAAACTTGCTCTAAACCAAGTACAACCACCCAATGGGCCTAATTTGATCAATTTGACCCATTTTGACCAATATCCCAATTTTGCCCCTAAAGGCCCAAAATCACCAAATTCTTCCCAATTTCCATAAAATTCACTCCAATTTCACCCAATTTCAAATACAAGTTGAACATCAACTTTTCCAACCCTAATCTACACCAATTTGGAGACCAATTGAACCTATCTTCAAACTCTAATTTCAATTTTGGGCCAAAATCCCCAATTTGACCATACCTTCAAATTCCATCAAATTGATTCTCATAACAAATTCAATTTCCCCAATTTTGAATCCTAAACTCTTCATAACACTCCTTTAGAACAAATTGAATCTTCAATTGGCCTAGACCTAAACTTAAACCTATCCCAAATCCAGTCTAAATGAAAACCCCTAATTTTGCCCAAAAATCCAAATTTCACCAGATTGGACTTCATGATACTCAATTTCAACGCATTTGATGCCCAAATGCCTCATTAAAATATTCTACATCAAATTAAGCATTTAATTATTTTTCATTCAAGCCAAAGTCAGCCCAAATCCAAATTTTAGCCTTAACCCTAATTTTGATCCTAAACCCAAATTAACCTAAGCCTTTTGGATTTAACACATGCCCGAGCCTTTACTGTCATGGTTAGCCTTTTAGGATGCTGATCAAATCATCTAAGGCCTTGACTAAGTTCCATGGATCAAGGGCCTCCTAAATTATGCTCTTCATCTCAAGCTATCAACCATCAAACCTTAGAACTAATCACCATTAAACCTCCCTCTGGGTTCCTTGAGCCAGCTAGCCGCCTCCCCTGCCCTAATTGACTAGCCTAGTCACCGGAAAACCCAAAGTCAAAAAGGCTCTCTCATGGACCAAACATAAATTTCACCCATCCTTCATGGCTAGCTTCCATTTGTCAATTGTGTCGTTCAACCCTCCACCTAAGCAGCCATTTTCACCCACTAGCCTCGACAATTAAGCTCTAACTCCATGGCAATTTAAACACCAACTCCTCACGGCCAAGTAGAGAGAGGATCCATTCCTCAGGGAGGCTCTGCCAAAATCCATCCAAAGTTTCTTCAAACCTTCCTAAGTTTAACTCCACTGTCTTTAGCCACCTATTTCCACAACCTGAGCTCAATTTTTGAGCTAAGAAACAAGACCTTTTTTGGCCACTCCACTAAATTCTGCCAATTCCCAAATTGAAATACTCTTGAGCCTCACCAGAGCAAGAGAGGAAGTTCCCCACTGAAAGCCCCATCCTTTGAGCCTTCTACACCAGACATTGACCAAAGCCGCACCACCCTTCAATCAATTTTTTACACAGATTCAACCTTTGATCAAACTAACACTTGAAGGATGTTTGTGGACTCACAACAAAGTCTTGGAACACACCCAATCGATGTCTCACCTCTTGGGCGAAGGTATACATCATTTCTCCCAAATTCGAGCTTGGTTTGGGCTTTTATGAAGAAAAATTTAATTCCATGCATGATCAACTATATAGATATGTTCATCTCGGATAGATGCACGTGTAGGAACAAACCGTGAGTGATTTTGTTAAGTATCGAGTGAGATCGAAGCATTTTAGTGTGGACGGTTCTTAGCTTAGAACATATGGGGACGATGAACGGATGCCACCCATTCGCACGTGTATCGAAACAGCGGTCCAGATCACACCAAACGAGGTTATGATACATAAAGTGCGGGCCACGTGGAAAGCCAAGCACCGCGTGTTCTTTCAGAGATGTTGAGGACGAGCTGATCGCCACGTGGATAAGAAGATAATTAGGGCTTTTTTGATTTAATTAAATAGTGAAACTTCAAATAATCATAACATAGTGCAGAAAAATCATAAAAATAAAATATAAATATCTTATTGCTCAGTGAATAGAAAAGAAATTTATGAACAAAAAATAAAAAATATTTGTCATGTATTTTATTTTTAATTAGTTAAATACTTAAGTTCTTGCTTTAATTCCATTTAATCAAATCTTAATTACGCTGACTTAAAATTTAGAGGGTTTATTTTGCATGTGATTAGCAGTGTTCTTTGATTTTTATAAAATCAGATGACAACCTTAACCCTAAAACACCTAATTTTCAAAATTAAGTCACCCTTCTTGATTAAAATAATTATATAAATTTAAAACTTAAAATATAGGACTTATTTTGGTAGGGTCACTGTTGTTAGAGAACCCTAGAAAAAATATAAAATGAGTTTAAATAATTAGATGTATTATCTTAAGTAATTAAGTCATTAAAAATAATAAATAATTAAGAAAATAAAATATAATTTAGTCATTCACAAATTTGATCCACATAAAAGATGATAAAAGTGGCAAGTCATTGTAAAAATTTAAAACCCATTTGAAATGTATTTCTTATCAAAACTTATTTTTCAAGGTAAATGGAATTTTTGCACCAAAATAAATAAACTATAATTAAAAAAATTATGAAAGGTGTTTTGGAGAGATCCATGGGACCAGGGGCACTAAAAAAAAGTAAAATTGGTGTTAAAATAAATAGTTCATTTTTTTGAGTTAATTTTTAATTTAAAAATAATTAAAGATTTCAAAAATATAAAAATATAGCAAAATGTCACAAATTGTTCCCTGATAACTTGGAACCTTTTAAAATATTCTTTCTAATTTTCCTAATATGGTTATGCTTTTTTAAAATACTAAAAATGTATTTTCCTTAATTTTGTATTAAAATAATTACAATAAACAAAATAAACATCGTAAAAATGAAAAGTTTCTCTGAGTTCTCTGAATTCAGAGGGACTAAAGGAAAATATAAAAGTAGTTTTCAAAATTAAATTATATTTTCTATTTAATTAATCTTTAAAATTCATAAATAATTATAATGGTTAACATACAACTCAAAAAATTATGAAATTTGGTCAAAATGGTCCTCTGAAGTAGGTGAACCTCCAATAACTTTCCTAAGGACAGTAACCTTACTTTGATTAATTAAATGAATTGACATTGAAAATTCATATTTTTGATAAAAAATAATTATAAAAATTAAATTAAAATCTGAAATTTATAATTTCACCTTTGATGTTTTAATTGACTCATGAGGGGTGTAACTTGAAAATTTCAAAGTCATATGAGTTGAATTTAATGATTTATGAAGTGGAAGACCCTAGGGACAAAATGATAATAATGAAATTTTCAAGCTCTAATTGAAATTTAGGTTAAGTCAAACGCTTAATGTGTAATCTTGATCATAATGAACCCTCTTCGATGTTTGAAGCATAAGGGTTTAAGAGGTAGAAACCAACTCACCACCATTTCATAATAAGGGTAAAAATGTAATTTCCTTAAATTATTATGACTTGGAGGATAACCTAATTAGATGAGCCTAAGGTTGTGGGCTTGAGCTAGGAAAGTAATAACTTACTCATTTGAATCCCTCTGATTGGTGATTAATTAAATCTTTCAATAATAATTAAATTCATCTAACCCAACATTTTGATTATTGCAAATCTAGTCTAAAAACTTAACCTAAGGGCCTACTAGTGAGCTAGGCTTGGTTTTAACTTGCCTAAAAAGGTTTAGAAAAGAGAAACATAATTAATCATGAATACCTTTGAAACTCTACAAGCCCAACTTTAACCTTGAGTCTAAGATCCTTAATGATTTAAGCTTTCCCATATGGGCATCCACTTATTTAACATTTAAATAAAACATCAAGTGAATGTCTAAGTACCCTTCTCATTAAAACATCAAGGTTTGTTGAGCACATGAAACATTAATTCTCACTGAATCTAAATTTAACTTCAAATGATCAATTGAACAACATAATAAGTTCAAATGAACTCGAAACATTTCAAAGGGTATTAAATGTTGTTTAGGGTTATGCCCCGAACACTTTTATGATCTCTTGGATATTTTGAAGGACAATTGAACATATGATTCTTTATTCAAGAAAATCATCCATTAAAACTCTTAGGGATCCACCAAGTTATGTCTCAGGACCAGATAATTCACTTAAATCATTAGAAATACCCTACAGAACTTATCCTACATTAATTGACCCAATGCTCAAGGATTTGAGTATTCACTAAGGTATTTAAATCCTTGTGAGCAACTAGGGATCTTTGTTTTTGCTACATATGGATCATCAGGCTTGTGTAAGTCTGATGTATAGGTGGCTAGGGTGATGACGATAATGCTAATGTGTGCTAAAATGAGGGATATGATGTAGGATTTATAATAGTATGTCCTACCTCAAGGACCTTCAATAAAGGGAGAGGATATGGACCGACAATACTATTCGCTGACTCTTGATAAGATTATTGGCCCTAATACTCTTAGGTTGCTTATAGTTCTAGCTCAATCAAAGTAATTATTCTGTGGACTACATTACTTTGCAAAGTATTTACAAAAAAAATTCTTTTGCCTCTAAAAGTAAACATTACATGCATGAAAATTAAATTAAGATTAAAAATTTATAAAGATCCACCGTTAATCACTTCAATTGAGATTAGGACTTCCCTCCGTAGATTATTGAATTAGTAGCTCTTATTCAAGGTTGGGAAGCACACAGACCAGCTTTGAGCCCCCAACTTTACCAACATATTACACTAAGTTCTGATATTTCATATGTGGGTTTTCTTTTACTTTCCCGTGTTTTACTGTGACTCATTTTCTGAATTTTTTTGTATTAGATGCTCCTGTTTACTTTCCTACAATTTATTTAAATTTTTTTGCAAAACTATAAGTTCTTACCCAGAGCTGTCACTTCGACGAGGAGCTTAGAGCTAACTCTATGGTTAGCATGACAACAATGTACATAAGAATAAATTTGAGAGAGCAAACAGGACTACAAAAACAACTTTCTTAAAATTAAATAACAAGCCATAGAACTTTGAGGTAGCTTGTCTAGCACGACGTAAATTCTCAACTTACCTTTAGGCCTTTGCACATCCCTGTTGTGCAATTTAAGCCCTAACTTGCCTTACGCTCTGAGGTTGTCATTAGTTACGATATAAACCATTTTATGCGATTTTTCACATCCCTGTTGATACTCTTTTCTCCAACCCTGAAAACCCTCAATTTTAAAATTCTTAAAGAAAATACATTCTGATCTAAATCGAGTGTTCTTATGCAATTTTGATTATCTATGATGTAATTAACTTTAGAGGTTGACCCTTATAAGATACTTTGGAACCCAAATTAATATAAACTCTATCTAATCTTTTATATTAGATATGAGATTTTTTCGGTCAATATAAAGGTTTTGCAGACTAAAAAGGATGACATAAATTTATTAGTTTATTTACTCGAGTCTTACTTCAAGTAATGTGTCTATTCCGCGGGTGTTGTACTCATTTATTTAAATTATTGCATGAATGAGATTGGTTCAGTCTCATATTTTCAAAAGTTTGAATGTTACTTTTCATATATATATATATAGGTTCGATCTCGTATTATCAAAAATTAAAATATTACTATTCAAAATTATATATATATATATTAAATAAAATACTTTTTCCCATGTTGATGACTGACAATTATATTTGGTTATGTTTAGGTTTGGTTGATTTCAATTTTTTTTTGTTAGATTTTAATTTAAACTTAAATTAGAGTTTAGGGTTCAAGCTATAAGTTATTAGATTTCAACTCAGCCATTTGGTGACACTACAAGAAAGGTCGTGTGTCCCAATGAGATTGAATATAAGGAAAGGAAATTATTGACTGAGAAGTGAGGTCAACAGGGGCTACAACTCATAATCATTGTAGAAAATGGAACACAATTTGTTAACTAAAGGATAAACATTTTTATCAAGAGACCCATTTAAATTTTTTTGTCTGTCTATCATCATCAAATGAATGGGCAAGCAAGTTAGATAACATGATTATTATAAATCTGCTAAGAAAAAAAAATTATAGTAGCTAAGGAAACTAGTCAAGATTCAACCGTCTACTCTTTGAGTGATTTGAATGACAAATTCCATGATCACCAGGCGAAACACATTCTTCCTGTCACATAGGATGGAAGAAATATTGTTGATGAAATATAACTATCACACACAAAGGGTGGTGACAGTAATATCATTTGACAAAGCAGACATAACTAAGGGGCATGAAGAAAATGAAAATAGAGTAATGTTGGCATTCAACTTTCAAAAAATGAAACAGACCAACTTTATATCTCAATTGAAATTTTATACAATTAAACAGACCAACTTTCAAAAAATGAAAAAGACCTAGGATTGTATCTATACTCCCTAAACCCTGGAGTATAGATGACTTGATGAAATTTTATTCTTAAGGAAATATTCTTATATCTCAGCCTTGTATTTAAGAATGATTTATCATTCAAACCCTTGTATTTTATTTCTTATTTACATGAAATGTTATATAAAATTTGCTTAATTATACATACAATCCTAGGTCTGCATGGGATCATCAAAATCTAACTGACACTCAGGAAATCAAACCAACCTATAAGCGGTGGTTTCATCTGAGCCAAAAACTCGATATGATTGGTAAAAATCGATTAGTAAAAGTTTTTAAATTGCTGAAAAAATAAACATCTAATTGATATATCACACAATTTGACCAACAATGGTCTTACTTCAAAAAAAAAAATCCATGCCTTCTATAATGGGTCAAGCCCTGACGAAAAGATTCCTTACCCATTAACGACAAGATCTGTGATGGGTGGCAAACAAATCACCTCAGTAAGAAAAGATTGTTTTGATTTATCACCCTTGAAAGGAAGAGCTCATGTAAAAACGTGGGTTCCAATCCTTCACCTTATTTTCCAACCCAAACAACTAAAACTTTTCAAGTAAAGAAGATTATAAATTTCCATCTGTGGATGATATATGATGAAAAAAGTAGGTAAAAGACAACAAAGCTCATGAAAGCCACTACAAAGCTAAAAATTATCTATGTAGAAATGACACCAAAATGGGCAAAGGTGGCCAACAATTTCAAGCAAAAAAGTTGGTCTTAGACTTAAACAAAAATAATCCTTGTAGAAGAGATGGTCCACAACATATTAGAGGTAGCTTGATTGTTCTCATAAGAACTCAAAGCTTGACGGTGGGATTAAAGACACTAGTCTTTAGCAATCAATCTACCTCCCATGGAATATTCCATGATTAATCATTCAATACAACTAATCCAAAGCCCTTTAGAGAGTAGCGAGAAGCCATTAAGTATTGCAAAAATAAAAAATTGAGAAAAAAATGAGAATTAAGAAGGAAAAAGTTAGAGTAAAGTATAATGTCACCAAACCAACATCCATTATATATTAGGAAATAAAAGATCATGAACTGTCACACAAAGACAAAAATGGAACTGTATAGTAGTTTTCTAGACACGTTGGTAGCAGGATCACATTGATATAGAAAGTGAGACAGAAAAACAAACTTTTTTTCCAAGTAAGAGCTTAAAATTACAAAAGGCACTAAGAAATTAGCTCGATATAAAATCTTTTGCAAGGCGTTGGTAGCAGGATCACATTGATATAGAAAGTGAGATAGAAAAACAAACTTTTTTTCCAAGAGCTTAAAATTACAAAAGGCACTAAAAAATTAGCTCGATATAAAATCTTTTGCAAGGCGGTGTATTTTCCAAGGGGGGTCAGTCGCTTCGGCTAAGTCATAGCACGACTTAAGTAACCTTTTATACAAAATTTTCCCCTTTACCTAAACCTTTAATCAATCCATCTCGACTAGAGGCTGAAGGATCAAGGACCTCTATCAGATGTCATACAATTCCTGACAAAGAGTAGCCACCACCTCCTCCGTTATCTCCATTTTGTCTGCACAAGCCAACATATTATGCATCACATCACCTTGCTAGATCCCAACTAACCAAGAAAAGGAGTTCTCAATCTCATTTAAGAGGTGTGCCAACAACCAGAGATATGTGCAATACCCATTAACTATGTTCTCGTGGGTTTCAAAAGGATCGTAGAGGAGAGACATTCACCCTAGCCTGGCGTCTGTTTTGCCATCATTGACTCCAATGTTGGATTAGGTCAGAATCCTCACTTAGGCCTCTCAAAGTATAGTCATGAACACCAAGAGACAATGCAGATAAAAAGAAATAGAAAAAAAGATCAAAATCTATTAAATAAGATTGAGGCTCCAAATACCTAGAAGATGATTTAATTTAGAAGTTGTAATTGAGATAACACTTCTACTATGCGATGACAAAGCACCATCTACCTCTTGTGCAACCCGTTGGATTTGTGGGTCTTATGGTATCACAGAAATTTGGGCTATCTAAATAATGATCATATCTGTTAGTTGTACGTTCCTTTGCTTAAGGTTGAAGAGCAATTTAGATGATCATAAGTAATTCTCCATTGTAGTTTCCAAAAATTTTCTCTTATTAAAAACTTTTTTTTTCATCCTTTCACCTACGGGCTATATCTCCCTTTTTATTTCCCAAAGACAAAAAGAATCAAATCATTATTTTGGATTTTAACTTGAGGGGTTCCACATGTTCTCCATTACAACACTCTGAATCCAACCGATTCAAAGAAGAGGGGTTATAGAGCAAAAAATGAATGTGAAGAACTCTTGTCTCACCTTAATTATAGAAATCAACGACGCAAAAATAAAAGGATTTCAATTATCGAAATGATATCTATGGGACTAAAGTTTTTTTATTCCAGGCACCACTTTTAAGAGGGAATTAAAATTGATTAATCATAAATAAGAATTACTATTTTAATAACTTTTTAATTCTTATCACAGCGTGGCTTTTAATATGTAAGATCATCAAGGAACTAAAAACATACATAAAAAGGTGCCAACACTGATCTTGAAGAGATCTAATTGTCAAAATAGACAAAGTACTTTCTAGGAAGACCCACTGACAGAAAATCATGGAGCCTACTTAGCAGACCAAACACAAAACTAAGCAAGAACGCAAATGAATTGCCCGATCCTTAAACATTAAGCCATAAATAAGACAAAGAGGAATTCGAGCCAACCACTGTAGGAAAGTTGATCTTTGGATGGGGAAGAATGAGTCCTTTGTATTTCCAATCATCTTGAATATGCCAAGAGGACTCTCACAAGCTATCAAGGATTGATTATTGTTTATTAATGTTCTCTCTCTTTCTCTCCTTTTTTATGTTCTATTTCTTCTATGTGATTTACAAACAAATCACTTGATTCAATAACACACACACATACAAATTCACACACGCACACACAAACATTCATAAAATGGATAAATTTTAGCCCTTATATTCTCTATAACACTTTATATCAAAATTTAGTTGAGCAATGATGGTCAATAGTGATCTAGATATGTTTGTTTTTGGGTGGCATTAGTTGAGAGAATGCAATTGGGCAACTACAAATCAAAAACCATAATGAAATGATAATGGTTACATGTTTGAAATCAGGTAACAAACATTAAGAGATTTTTAATTAGGTGATTATAATGATTGGGGTGCAAAGATTGGAAGACCCTCTTAGTAGGGGAAAGTGTCTGGAGATTGTAGTCAAGCGACAATGATCTAATGGTAACTGTTGTGTAATGGGAGTCCAACAATAGCTATTTGATGTTAATGAATGGGTGGTAATTGTATAATTTTATTGATTTTGGTGAAAACATTCCCTATGAATACTTTCAAACTCTATAGCATTCGATCAAATGGCTCAGGGTAATCTTGTTAACTATAAGTTTTTTAAAGTATTTTAATGTATTAATTTACTTAGAATCACATGATCTTTTGCTTGTTGGATTTGATTCATTGAGAAGTTTCATTTAACTATAAGTACTTAAGATTTGACTATCATTTAGACTCATAATTTCGTATTGTTGGTGTTGTTTCATCAATACATTTCATCTCAATCATCTAAATTGGAGTTCAAGTGATAAAAAATTTGGCTCGAAATTAAACCAAACTCATTATACTTTAATGTTCATACTTGATTAAGTGAATTTTTCTAATGATGTATCTATTATAAAAGATGACATATAAAAATTTTCTGATAGAACATCGAAGTACGAGAAAAAAAATTTGCCAAATTTAGTCTGAATGAATTTTTAAATTATTTAATTAATTAAATGATGACTGTAATATATTAAATCAATTAACATTTTTATAAATATTAATTTTAATATAAATTTCTTCGCTCATCCGGTCATCCTAAAAAATCTGAATAAAAACATGTTGATTAAGTATTAATTTTTTAATATCTTACAAGTATACTCCCACGTATAAAAGTACGCAAACATCTCCAAACAATCCACTCCCACAGTCTAGTCCCAAAACAAACTGTGAGCCATGGAAGCACCAACTTCATCCGAAATCCTACCACTAATCCTCCTCCTCCTCCTCCTCCTCCTCCTTACACTGATGAAGAAGCTTAAAACCCACAAAACCTCCAATACCTTTAAGCTCCCTCCAGGACCACCGAAACTCCCAATCATAGGAAACATTCACCTCCTTCTGGGTGACCATCCCCACCGAAGACTGCGTGACCTCGCCAGGAAATATGGCCCTCTGCATCTCCTCAAACTCGGAGAAATAAACCATATAGTAATCACATCCCCAGAACTTGTCACCAAGGTTATGAAGACCCATGACATCAACTTCGCTTCTCGGCCTGAGTTACTTGCCAGCAAAATCATCTGCTATAATAGCATGGACATCGGCTTTGCTCCTTACGGTAAATACTGGTCACAGCTACGAAAAATATGCACAGTTGAAGTACTCGGCGCCAAACGCGTCCAGTCTTTCAGTTTCATAAGAAAGGAAGAAGGAGATAACCTTGTGGATAGGATCCGCAGGGCGAGGGGATCGCCGGTGAACCTTAAAGAGATGTTTTTAGCTTTGACGAGCGCGACTATTTCTCGGGCGGCTTTCGGGAAGGACTGCGCTCATCAGGAAAAATTCCTAAATGCGACGAGAGAGGCGTTCAGGCACTTGTCGGGATTTGATATTGTTGATTTCTTCCCATCGTTGGGGTTCATTGGCAAACTTACTGGTTCGAGGACTCGGTTGGAGAGAGTGCATCAGCATTTAGATGAGATCTTGAATGAGATTTTGGAGGAGCATCAAGCAAAGAACTCTCAGGGAGATGATTCTGGAGAGGATATAGTTGATGTTTTGCTAAGACTTCAGAAACATGGGCAGTTGGATATTCCTCTTTCGTCGGACAATATCAAAGCTGTTATATTGGTAAATTTTATTTTATTAAGCCAACGTACAGCTGCCTTATTTACTTATCATTTTGCCTTTTCATTCCTCTTTATTTTTTTAATAGAAAAAGAACGTAGGAATAGCTAAGCATTGAACTGAACATTAGAGAAGAAATTAGACTGACAGATAGTTTTAGATGGAAGTACATAGTTGTTTAATCAAAAGGCAGTTACCAATGTCCAAATTTGATGTAAAAAAATATTTTACTTGCTAACAACATAAAATGTTACTAACTGAATTAGATGGCATCCATCGATAATAACGTTAAAGATTAAACCGACAAAAACTTTATCACATCTTTTTTTTTTTCCTTCAATAAGTTTTATAATATTTAGATTAATTTTGAAATTGATCATTTTTTTAAGGAATCCCGTAAGAAATTTTATTCAAATAAAAAAAATGTTAAAGTGTTTGTGACCGACAGTTTCACTACATACCAACCACCCTACTCACGTAAATAAATAAAAACCTAAGAAACCGTCAGTCAAGTACAACTCACGTAAAAAAAATCTAAAAACATTATCACATCGAATATAAGGAGTTTCTAAACAATAATCATGAATAAGAATAGAAAGCTCATGAGGTACTCGAACCGGAAATATGAAGTCTTGTTTCTCCAACCCACGCTTAGCAGCCCAATTTGCACATTGGTTGTCTCTCGATATATAAATAGCCAATTAATCTGCAAAATCTTAAGGAAAGCAAATATTTTTTTCATTTGAATAATAAGACTCCAAAGATACAATTTCTTCTTAGTACAATAGTTCCAAAGTTCCAAAAAATCTATCTCAACATCGTTCAAATGTCCACTGCAAATAACAGCTAAAGTTAATGCAAGTATAACAGCGTCAGCTTCAGAACAAATAGATGATACAGGGATAGTAGGAGCAGAAAACCAGAAAATATATTTTTCTTCGATGTTACGACACAATCCACCAATTTCAGAAAAAAAAATTATTTAACTTCCATCAATATTGATTTTAGGAAAGTCACGCAAATGCTTATTCCAGCGATTTAAATTAATAACAGACTTACAATAAGAATGAATATCTATATCACATCTAAAAAAGATGTTCCTCGATTTCAAACCCAAAGGATTTTTAAATTTACCAAAACGAAATATATTATAAACAAAATTAGTAATGAAAATAAAGCATGAATGAGTAGTAATCTAATTGTCATTATGTTTAGATTAATTCCCATCAAACCAAATGTACCAAGAAACAATAATATGAATAGCGGTAAAAAAAAATATTCTCACCGACACATCTCCAAAAGTTAAAGAAATCATTGATGGAAAAATAGTGACATCATTTATCGACATGTCACAAAAAGTGAAGATATCTTTCCAAACCTTCTTAGCATAGGTGCAAGAAGTAAAAATATGCTCCAAATTATCTTCCTCATATTTACAAAGAAAACATCGAGAAGGAATACGTAAATCTTTTACTTTAAGAATATCATCAGCAGGTAAGATATGATGAAAAAACCCCCAAATGAAAAATGACTTGAAATTAATGATTTAAAAAAAAAATATATTAACCACTTACAATAACAGGCATTTTTTTCTCACTGTAAGAGAACAGAGAAAAATGATGTCAGAATATTCTGATACTGATTATTTTAATAAGGCCTTAAAACTAACTTGTTTATTTTAAAACTATATTCAATAATTGTGAATCCCGTCCTAGTATAACTTTTTTTTAAACGTCTAGATGTAGTTTTATAAATGTGCACTACAGAAATTCTTATGCTTGTACTTAAACATTGTCATTAGTTGAAGAATGAAACTTCAGCTGTTTTTTAAGCAAACTTATATTCTCCTATAAAAACTTCTATAGGCATAATTTTTCAAAAAATTAAGGCAATATAAATAAATATATACATCTGTATGTGTATGGAAAGCAAATTAAAAATTATATGACGTTGGAAAAACGATGTAGCGTTTGTCTAATATGTGGAAAGCCTTGACGGTTCAACAAATTGACAGCTGAAGTTCAACTCTTTCCAATTAGAAGCTATACCGAGAATGTGGGAAGCAAGTGCTAATCACAGGCCTAAAATTCTAATTAATCCTCACCCAAGTTAATGAAAATGGTCAAATGGGCCAAATAAACGATGCTATAAGAAACTCCAAAGGAAATACAAATCAAATTAATGTGAAGATAAAAGTTAATAAATACTAAATATCATATCTTACTCAATCCACAGCAGTGGGATTTACCTGGGCATCTGAATAGTATCGAGATCAATAACATCAGGATTTGATTGAGTAGAACTGCTCATAGCACATTGACTAAAAGAACATATAAATTTGCAGAGAGATAAAGCTACCTTAAGATCGAGAAAAATATCCATAAATAAACTAGTTTTTTATTTTTGAAATAACTAAGCTTTTTGAAAAGTTGATATGATGAAAAGACAAGGTGAGAGATGTGATGCATGTGTGTGTGGTGGTTGTGGTAGGTGAAAAATGAAAGGCCGAGATTAGTTTGATTGTTGAATAATGTGTGGTGTTGATTACTTCTATACTTATATAAATACCTCATAGTTTTAGGTGTTATGAATCAAGTCTAAGAGAAAGTTTTGTGAGCTTCTAAATTGAGTTTGGGTGAGTTTGAGAGTTTCATTTTGTGATTTTGAGTTTATAAAAACTTTAGTTTCTCCCCAACAAAGTGGTATCAGAGCTATGGCAAATGAATTATTGATTCCCTTCCAAGTTCCAATGCTTGCCAAGTCTAATTACGTTAATTGGAGCATTATGATGAAGGATCTATTAAGAGTACAAGATGAATGGCGTATCAATGAGAAGGGTTATAGAGAGCAGGATGATATTGCTCTATCCAAAACTCAAAGAGAAGCTTTGGAAGATTCAAGAAAGAGAGGCACGATGGCTTCTTTCTCATCTATCAAGCAATGAATGAAGATTGATTCGAGAAGGTCTCAAAAGTAAACACAAGAAATAAAGCATGGGAGAAACTTCAAATTTGCAACAAAGAAGTGGAGTAAGTTAAAAAGATTCGCCTTCAAATTCTTAAAAGTGAATTTGAACTCTTATTTATGGAGGAATCTGAATTAATTTCAGATTATTTTTAAAGAATGTTGACTACTCTTAATCAATTAAAACAAATTGTGAAAATGTGAATGAAGTAAAAAATATAGAAAAAATTATTCGCTCTCTTAATCCAAAATTTTAGTATGCCGTTACTACAATTTAAGAAACTAAATATTTAAAAATAATGATTGTAAACCAATTACTGGATTCCTTGCAAACTTGTAAGGAAAAAATAGAAAAGGAAGAAAAACAACAAGAAACGATGGCGCAACTTCTTCAACTATTTTTTAAGAAGAAATTTTCAACAATGAAGATGCCAATGATGAAGAGGACGAGGCCGAGGATGTGGTCATGGACAAGGACTAGGAAAAAGTGAATATAACACTTCCAATAATTGCAATAATAGAGGTATAAGTGAAAATCAACAAAGATCAAGAGGTCTTGGAAAAGGAAATTCATGACCAAGATATGACAAATCACAAATTAAATACTACAATTATAAAAAATTTGACCAATTTTGTTGTGGAATGTAGATGTTCAAAAGAAATGGAGGAGAAAAGCAACCTTATAGAAGATAAAAGTAAGGAAGGAGGAACTTTATTGTTAGCATGCAAGGACAAAGATAAATATCAAATAAATAAATATTATTTTGACACTGGTGCAAGCAATCATATGCGCAAAGAAAGAGATATGTTCGTAAAGCTTGATGAAGTAATAAGGGGAAATGTTTCATTTACAGATGAATCAAAAATATCGATAGATGATAAAGGTAAAATTCTAATACGTTTGAGCAATGGAGGTCGTCAGTTCATCACAAATGTTTACTATGTGCCCATTATGAAGACTAATATTTTGAGTTTGGATTAGTTATTAGAGAAATGATATGATGTTCACTTAAAAAAAATTATTTTTTCTTAAGAGACCATAGAAAGAATTCGATCGCTATGATACCCATGATGAAATAGATTATTTCTTCTTGAAATAAAATGTGATGTTGCAAATTGTTTAAAAGTTTGTTATAGTGACTCAGTATGGCTATGGCATCTACGATGAGGGCATCTAATTTTTTGTAGTTCCTCTATCAAGGAAGGATATGGTGAGAGGCTTAGCTTTTATCAATCAACCATATTAACTTTACAAGGGATGTTTACTTGGAAAGTAATCTTGCAAAATCTTTCCAAAGGAGTCAACTTCAAGAGCAACCAAGGAACTTGAGTTCATACACACTGATGTTTGTGGCTCTATTAGTGAGAGTAAATATTTTCTTTTATTTTTGATTAAAAAAAGGGTTTTTATTAAAGGATAAATCGGAAGTGTTTGAAAAATTTAAGAATTTAACAGCTCTTGTTGAGAAGGACAGTGGTCTTAACATCAAGGCCATTATATCTGATCATAGAGGAGAATTAACATAAAATGGATTTCAAACATATTATCAAGGTTATGGATTTTGTCATCCTTTAGCATTGCCAAGGGCCCCCCAATAAAATGGATTTGCAGAATGAAAGAATTGAATGATTCTCAATTTAGCTCGAACCTTTCTCAAAATTAAAAGAATGCCCAAAGAATATTGAGTAGAAGGGATCAGTTGTGCAATTTACCTTACAAGTTGCTCCCATACAAAAAGTGTACATGAAGAAACCCTCAAGAAGCATTGAATGGAATGAGATCAGGTATCTCTTAACTTAATGTGTTTGTAAGTATTGCATACATTCACATTCTAGAGGAAAATAAGAACAAAACTAGATGTTAAAAGTGAAAAGTATGTGTTCATTAGCTATGACTCAAGTTCTTAAGGTTACATACTTTATAATCCAATTGATGACAAAACTCTCATTGGTCATGATGTTGAGTATGATGAAAAAGATAATGGGGATTGGAGGACATAATAAGATAGATATACTTTTCTTCCTTATTTTGAAGAAGAAGAAGAAGAAAATGAGCAGCTATAAATTGAAAAGATTGTAGGAGAAGAATAACATGAGTCCATCACTCCACCAATTTCAACAAGAGGTCAATATTTGACAACATCTTTAAGTGAAGGTTCAAAAAAGAAAACACCAATTTTTCTATGTTTATAAGATATTTATGTGGTAGCTAATAATCAAAATGATATTACACTTTTTGTTATTTTGGTGAATGTGAACCTTTAGGCTATCAGAAAGTAGTAAAAAGCAAGAAGTGGGTGGATGCTATGGATGGAGAAATTAAAGCAATCACAAAAAATTATTTGTGGGTGCTTGCTACACTTCAACAACGACACAAGGAAATTGGCGTTAAATGTGTATATGGAATTAACAAGACTGTTGGAATTAAAGAGATATACATAGCAAGGCTTGTGGCTAAATGATACAAAATAAAATATGGAATAGATTATGATGAGTTATTTTCTCCTATCACTCACCTTAAAACCATTAGACTAATAATTTTGTTGACACCCCAACATGGATGGAAGATCCATCAACTAGATTGAAGTCATCTTTCTTAAATGGAGTTCTTGAAAAAGAATTTTTTATTGAACAAACTTTGGCTATGAAGTAAAAGGACCAGAAGTGAAAGTCCTATGACTTAAGAAGGCTTATATGGTTTAAAGCAAGCACCAAGAGCTTCGAACACTCAAATTGACAAGTAATTTAAAGAAAAAATCTAATTATATGTCTCCATAAGCATACACTTTATGTTAAAGTTTAAGATAAATATATTTTATTTGTGTGTTTATACATAAATGACTTGATTTTCACATGTAATAATCCAAAAATGTTTATGAAATTTAAGAATAAAATTGATAAAAAAACTGAAATGGCAGACATTGGGCTAATGACTTACTATCTCGTCATTGAAATGTGGAAAAGAGATATAATTATCTTTATCACTCATAAAGGTTATGATACAGAAGTGCATAAGAAGGTCAAAATGGATGACTCTAATACTATTGAGATACCCATGACATATGATGTTAAATTATCTAAAAATGATTAAGGAGAAAAGGTGATCTAGCCCTTTATAAAAGTTTAGTCAGATGTTGACATCGACTTTTTATATGCTTAAAATACAAGATAAATATGGACGTAATAAATATTCAATAATTGTAAAGTCACACTTATCAACGCAAGTATACGTATCGCTCAAGTAATATAGGGCTCTAATGGAGTCCTAGATATTGATCTCACAGAGAGTGGTTAGAACTGCGGACTAAGATTTTAGAAAAGCAATACTTTAATCACAACAACAAAGTTCAATTTGCTTAACTGTCACTAGTAGGCAATTGAAATAAATAGATAATTTTAATAACTATTAAATAACTAATGATACTAAGGAGGGTTTAATTATAATATTCAATATATAAGAAAGCATCCTTCTCCTT
>NW_018164463.1:711010-711407 GCF_001263595.1 Phalaenopsis equestris
GTTCCTCTGAATCTCTTCCTTTCTTTACAACACACAGAATTCCTCTTCGAAGTAGCAAGGAGGAAGAAATCTCTCACTTTCCCTCCACTCTTACAATCTCTCGAAGAATTCCTCACAATTTAGACTCTCTACACTTTTTCACACTTCAATTTTGAACCTCCCCCTCTTCAGGACCTTTCTAACATCCAGGACCTCTCTAATTTTCAGCCAAAATCTTCTTTTAAAATTGTGGATAAGCTTTCCCAAGAGTTGCCTAAGCATCCCTTCAAAATTTGGCCTTATCCAAAGCTTGAGCAGGCATAATCGTCGATCTCGCCGTCAGCGGCCTCAAGCGCGCCGTCGGCGGGCTCCTGAAGAATTTTGTCCTGTAGTCTCGGGAAAAACTCGCTGGTGGCGG
>NW_018164463.1:711506-724367 GCF_001263595.1 Phalaenopsis equestris
GCTCCTTTTTGCATCTTTTTGCTCCAATGACCCTAATTCATCATTCCTGCAAAAAAAACATCAAAAATACCTTTCTTTAAAGTGCAATAACATCAAAAACAGTATAAAATAGGTATGAAAATCTCAACATATTTTTCTTTGGTCAGATGTCTACATTGCTTAACTTGTATAATGTTAAATATTACTTATGTAGTTGGAGTAATCAGTTGATAAATGGAAGCTCTAATGATAACTCAATTCAAGATTGCTAAGAAAATAATTTGATACATTAAAGGTGCAATCAAGTATGGTTTACTTTACTCTTTTTCTAACATATATAAAAAAGTTGGATATAGTGATAATGACTAGGGTGGAGATCTAGATGGTAGAAAGAGTACTACCTGATTTGTGTTCTTTATGGGAGATATTGCCTTCACCTGGCTAGTGAAGAAGCAAACTTTTGTTACTCAACTTGTGAAGTTGAATATATTGCAGCTACTTCTTGTGTTTATCATACAAATCGGCTAATAATATTATTGAAAGAATTACAATTTCCACAAGAGCTGCTCGTCAAGATACATATTGATAAAAATTCAACTTGCATTGGCAATTAATCCTATATTTCATAATAGAAGCATGCAATATGACACTCGTTATGAATATATAAGATAATGTGCTACAAGAAAAGAAGTGGATTGGAAGTACGTGATGTCTCAAGATTAAGCTGTAAACATATTTCCTAAGCTACTGAAGTAAGAAACGTTCATAAAGTTCTACAATATTCTTGGAGTTACATATCAAGTTTATGGGAGAGTATTAGGAATAAACTTTTTTTATGTTATATATAATCTTATTTTGAATGATTATGCTTATTGAAGAATTGATATGGTGAAAAGTCAATGTTAGGTGAGACGTTTGATGCATGTCTATGTGATAAGTGTGGTGAAGAATGAAGGGTTGAGATTAGTTTGCTTGTTGAATAATGTTTATTGTTGATTACTTCTAAATTTGTACAAATACCTCATAGTTGTATGGGTTATGAATCAAGTTTCAAGAAAAGTTTTGTGATCTTTTAAGTTGAGTTTATGAGAGTCTGAGAGTTGTGATTTGTGATTTTGTGTTTATATGAACTTTAGTTTTTCCCTAAAATGAAAGAATATATAAATTTGCAAAGGGAAAATCCTACCTTAAAATCTTGAAAAAATTGTCCATGTAGCAACAAAGTACAAAACCCAATTAAGAAATGAAAAACACCCAAGTAGAAAGTCCAAAACAACATTCAAAATTACGAACAATACTACAAAGATTTGACAACACAACAAAGTCTGGTTTATAATACTAACTTTTTAAATTTCCGTTAGCTGAGAAATTTTATCACCTATAAAGGTTAACCATAGAATAGACGTGTAAGTTTCTATGAACTTGATTATAAATTTTTAAAAGTTTTTAGCCACAAAGCCCTTAGTACCATAATATAGCTCTTTCAATAATAAAAAAGGATTCTTAATGGAACAAACCTTAGAAAATATACTCTAAGACTAGTTATAAAAGTAGAAAAGCCACAAACTTTGCATTATTAGCTTAGAACATAGAGAATCAATCTTCCAAATTCCAAAAAAGCATATCACTTTCCAATTAGATGTGTAGGTTATTTATAGAATTATACTATTTTAAGTTAAAAATCTCAAAGGTTTTGAGAAGTATCTAATGTCTATTTTGAATAAATGAAATTTAAAGTTTTGATGAACTATCTAAGAAGAGTAATTTAGGTTGGTCCTACAATGTCATGGAAAGAGCTTCCCCAATCAAGGATATAAGAAAAGAAATAATAAAACTATAAGAAATAAAAAAAATATTTTGATATCCTTTAGCTTAATTTCCTTCATAAAATGAGGACCCATACCTTTGAAATTACTCAGATTGACACATGGAAACCAATATTGCAACGAGAGAGAGGAAGTAAGAAGAATTTAGGATTCATCACCGGGCAAACCCCACACCAAAAATAGTGCCGACAGAGAGATAAAAGGCAAGAAGATATCATATTTCTCCCTATCAGGGGCTGGTTGATGATGCCCCCTAGAATGTGCGCTTATATAAATGTGTAATTACTTCAGTTTCAATCTCTTGTGATGGTTCCAAATACTTGATCCCACCCATAATTACACAAATAATTATATCCATGAACAAAAACATGACTTAGTTTACTTAAGTGGCTAATGTAAAAAATGGATATGTTATAGAATTTAAAACTGATTTATATTTTACACACTAGGGATTTAACGTAAGTATATGTATCGTTATAAGTAGTATAGAGTTTTCTTTTAAGACTTGAGTGTCAATCCCATAGAGAAGCAAGGTAAGTATCACTTAGGCTAATTCTAGTCTGCTACTGTCAGGTTTTAAGTTTGGAATGATGATTAAGGGAATTTTCTGATAATGACTCCTAAATACAAACCTAAATTTATAGATAAACCTAACTAGAGAAATTAGTTTGGAGAATTTTGAGATGTTAAAAACTACCTTTTACATGCGACAACCTAGATAATGTGTAAGAATGAAATGTTCAGAATTTAATGTGGCTAGTTGAAAAATAGGAGCATCCTATTCTTTACGCTCTCCCAAGTGCATAAAGAACATTGGCTAATTAAAGTTAAGTCCCTGATTGATATAGTTGTGCTGAGTAGATTCTAGCCTCTCACTTCTAGAATACCCACTGATCCTTCTCTAGTAGGACCAACCAGACATCACGTCCCAAATTAAAGACCAAATTGGTAAAGGATCTAGATTGTCCCCCTAGAAGTAGCAATTCTATGCCGATCAAAACTTATCTCCCTATCTATTTGCACTCCCCCTTGGATGTGGCATTCCCTCCATCCAAGGTTTAGTGTTGTACTCACTAGTTGATTAAATCATAGCCTTCCCAAGTCATTATGTTTTGCAATGGATTTTAATAATACAAGTGATCAGTTTGTAAAGTAAATTAAGAATCGATGAAGATATCATCACATTATGAAATAAGAGTAAATCTAAGCAATTTTAAATTCCTAAACATGCATCCATTTCATTGCAAAAGATAAGTAAAATGAAGATAATGACATAAACAGTAAAAGAATTGATAGAATTATGTAATAACCATATGTCAACAAGAAACATATGTCTACTTACCCTCTTTCGATTATATAGGTACATTTAATATTATATTAGTTTAATGAAACAATTTGTCAACTAGAAGCTTCTCATAGGAACAGATCATTAAATTACATTTTTTTAAGAGTTTCATTGCCGCTTAAACTACTTCAACATAGACAACAGGTCAATGTGAGTGCACTCAAGTTGCGAGATCATCACTCTTTTGAGTTATAATTTCACTTACAATAGATTTTAACATAACATATTGACACTTAAGTTATGTCAATAAAGCAAAGGAGATATTACTCATCACATGGAAATAAAAAATTTTCTATTTTGAAGAATTCTATCATAAAACAAATTTTCCTTTACATGCCACTACTTCATATTAAAAGAAAAGAGTAAAGAAAACCACATCATGAAGCATCGATAAAACACAATTGAAAACTTCACTAAATTAAAGCAAAGCTTTTAGAAAGTGTTTATTAAAACTATAAGATAATGAAGAACACAACACAGCTTTTTTTATCTGAAAGAAAGAGGAAAATCCCTCCAGCAAAGTCTCCTACCGATCCACGCAATGCTCGAATATTTTCATACACATATCTCTCAAAATCCTTCACCAATTTTTTCTGGAAAGGTAAAATTTTACATCTCCTCACACATACACACACACACACGCAAACACACACACACACAAACACACAAATTCATTTCAAACTCACCCAATTTCAAAATCAAACTAAATGTTATCATGATAAACCACAATTTGAACCAAATTCAAGCCAAATTGCACCAAATTCGAAATCCAATTTCCAAACCCAAGTCAACTACCCCAAATTGAACCCAAAGCCAATTTCATCAAAATAAGCCACATAACCAATCCAATTCGACAAAAGTTGTTTTCCAAACTCATCATGAAAATTTCCTAAGCTAATTTGAACCCTCAACTATTCTAAGTCTAAGCCCAAAACAAACCCAAATTCAAATCCAAGCTTAAACCCCATTTTGGGTCTAAATCCAAAATCTAGCCTAGGTTCATTGAGTTTATCCACGCCTTAATCACCACAACCATGTTTAAACCCTTGAGATGCTAATCAAATCACTAAGACAACCTTAATTTTGAGTCATGGACCAAGGGTCCCTCAAATTATGGAACCCATTCCTAAATTTGGTTAAGTGACTCATGCATGCCATGACTTGATTAAACCCTGAGGCTAATTACAATTAAACATTACCATGACTTACCTGAGCTAGCTAGTCGCCACCCTTGGTATGGTCGACCACCCTAATGGCCGAAAAATCAAAAACAGAGAGAGGCCACCATGGCTTAGACCCGAAGTTTGTCCCATTCATTGTGGCTATCTCGCATTGGCTAGGTGCGCCAAATTGCCCTTCACCTTAGCTTAATGGCACCAGCTAAGGGTAGCCTTGACGCCTCCCTTTGGCCTCAATTATAAATCCCCCCTTCCACCGCCGAATGAGGCAAAATGCCAAATCCTTGGGGAAACTCTGCCAATTTACTTCCAGAGCTTCTCACAACCTTTCTAAGTGCAATCCCGTTGTCCTCAGCCATCAATTTCCACTACTCAAGCCCAATTTCAACATTGAAAATCAGAAAATTTTTCGTCCATTCCCACAAACTCCACAAAACTCCAAATTGATCACTCCATAACCTTCTACAGACCTCAAATAAACTTTCTCAATCAAAATCCCTTTCTCCCAAGCACCCTAATATACCTCTTGTTAAAGCCTGAGTCACCCTCTAATCGAAATCGTACCAAGGCCACACCCCAGCTCAAATCGATACTTTAAGGAGGTGATGTCTCTAACCAACTCAATCGAGGCCTCACCTTTTGGGCAAAAGTATAACCCAAAATCTCTAAATTTTGCATCAGTTTGAACCTTTGCGAAGAGAACTTGTGTTTTATACGTATTCAACCATATAGATAGGTTTGTCTCACTTAGAAGAAGGTGTATGAACAAAACTGAGTGATTTGATTGATAATCGAGTGAGATATTAGAGTTAGAACACAAACGGTTCTCAGGAGCGAGTGATCCGAAACGATGAACGGATGTCGTCTATTTCCGCATCTATCGAACGGACGTACAAGTTCACGTCGGACGACATAATGGATTTTGAATTGTGGGCGTGCATGGCAGATGAGGTGTAAGACATGGTGAATCGCAAAATGATGCGTGGGGCTTCAAAGCCGTGGAGTTTGTGTTGGCGCTGACTTAGTTAAGTAGATAAATAGGGTATTTTGGAATCTAATAATTATAGAGACTTCAAAAATTCATATCTTAGTGTAGAAAAATCATTTTTTTAAATTAAGTAAATACTCTAGAGAGTAATTAAATCATAAATAATTTATGATTATAACTTAAATGAAAATTTGAGGGTTTATTCTTGATGATGTTCGGAGTCTTCTGTGAATTTTCTAGGGTTAGAGGATATTTTTATGATGAAAAGACCTAATTTTTAAGATATTTGATACTATTTTTGATTAAAAAATTCTAAAAAAAATTAAAAAAATATAAAATCATGTTTGGTAGGTTTACTGTGTTCAAAGGACCACATGAAAAATAAAATTCAGATTTAAAAGAGTTTCATTTACTTTTTCTTATTTAAAATTAAAAAAAATTACTAAAAATAAGGAAAATATAAAATAATTCAAATAATCACCAAAATGAGCCAAGTTGTTGGTAATCACATTAGGAGGCGTTTGTAAAAATTTGGAAATCAGAATAATTATTTTTAATATAATAATTTTGGTTTAAATAATTATATAAAATAAAAGAAAAATTAGAAAATTATGAAAATTAGTTTGGAATGTTCTTTGAGACCAGAAAAACTTAAGGAAAAAAAATTGAAGTCAAAATTTAAAACTTTATTTTTAATAATTAAATGCTTTCCCTAAATTGAAGTCAAAATTTAAAACTTTATTTTTAAGTTGTTTTTCTAATTTTGAAAATAATTAAAAATAGTAAAAATTACCTAAAATATAAAATTACTCTAAATTAACCTAAGTAACATCTTAACTACAAAGAATAACTGAAAGAGGTGTTTGTAAATTTCTAGAGGTGTGAAAATGTATTTTTAATAATTAAATGCATTTTCCTTAACTTTTAAATAAAATATTTATAATAACTAAAATAAAAATTACAAAAATATAAAAATTACTTCTCTAAGTTTCCTGAAGTTAGAGGTACTATGAAAAATAAAAAAATGAATTTTTGAAATAAAAATATATTTCCTTTTTATTTACCCACTAAAATTAATCCATAAATTATAAAAATTAAAGATATAATTCAAAAATTCACAAAAATTATTTCAAGTGGTCCTCTGATCTAGATAAGCCTCTGATAATTTTTCTAAGGACAAAAGGTTTATCTTAGTTAAATAAAATAATTATCATTGAAAATTCCTATTTCTTAAACTAAAATAATTATAAAAATAAAATAAAAATCAGAAAAATATAAATTCTCCTCTGATGTTTTAATTAACCAATGAGTAAGCTAACAACAAAGTTTTAAAGTTATTTGAGTTAAATTTAAGGAATTATGAAGTAGAAAGCCTTAGGGACAAGATTTTAGTTATGGAATTTTGAACTTTAATTAAGATTTAGGTCAAACCAGAGGACAAATGTGTAATATTTATGATAATTAACTCTCTGGAATAATTGAAACATAGAGGGTTAAAGGGTTGAAAACAATTCATGTTATTTTATATGAAAGGGTAAAAGTGTAATTTTTGAAATTATTGTGGTTTGGAAGTCAATTAAGTTGGATGAATCTAATGTAAAGGGCTTAATTTAGGAAGATGATAACCCAGTAATTTAAAGCTCTGAATCAATGGTTAAATGATGATACAAACTTTGATAAAGTTTAATCTCATCTCATTTTGACATTTTTTCAAAAGTACAAATTTACCTATCAAGAATTAAAAGCTTATTAGTGAACTGGGCTTGAACTAAAATCAGTTAATGAGATTTAGAAAAGAAAAATGCATTCAATTACAACCCCCTCAAACATTACAAGCTCAATTTCTATCAAAGAGGTAATATTTTTTTAATGGCTTAGTTTTCCCTTAAGGGCGATAATCTATATAATTCCTAAAAGAAACATCAAATGAATGACTAGTTACCCTACTCATGTGATAATTTAAAGATTAAAGTTCACTACACATAGGTAAGAAAATCACAACTAAATCCTAATTTAACTAGGGGACTATTAATTCAACATGGTAATAAGTTCCAATGAACTCGAAATGATTCAAAGGGTTTTAAAAGGTCTTGAGGTTCAAGCCCCGGACACTTTTGTAATATTTTTGGACATTTGAACTTATTGTTCGTATTTCAAGAAAATCATCTTTGAAACCTTAGGGACCCACCATAATATGACTCGGGACCCATTAACTCACCATTCTAATAAAATACAATACACTACTTATCCAACATTTATAGTCCAATGCTCAAGAGTTTGGGTCTTGGATAAGGTATCCAAATCCTTGTAAGCAACTGAGGATATTTCTTAATGCCACATATGGATCACTGGGCTTGTGTAATTCGGAGGTCTAGGTGGAGAGGACGATAATGACATTGCTTATGTGTGCCAAACGTTGGATATGAAGTGAGATTTTCACTTGGAGACAAGATATAAAACAAATATATTTGTTAGTGGGCTGATGTCGCTACAGTGACATATACTATTAGGAGGCACCTTAATCAATTACGAGTCAAAGTTTGACCATTGAATGATCTTTGAAAGAACTAACATAATAAGTTGTTAAATGATTTGACTTTGAGCCAAGATGATGTAGAATCCAAATAAATTTGATATGTTGGTTCTAAATAAATCTGATCCAAAATTTTGTCTCGTACCTTGCGTGTTTATTTCATCTTGAGTTTCATATGTGAGTCAAACTTAGGATCCATTTCTGAGAAAAAATTTTTTTTTGAACTTAATCTTATTCCCAATTTGGCACGTACCTCAGGATTTGACAATTCTAGATTTGTAGTATTTATTAAAACCCATTCAGAATAAATGCTACTTTCAACAGAACAGCCCCTCAATCCAAAGGCTAATATTTTGTGCCATAGAACATTACAGATCTCACCATCATCTTATAAATTTTTTCTTTAAGCTTAGCAATACTTCCTATCACAGAATAGGTTGGATGTATTCCTCCACTTAAACCAAGCAACTAGAATTGTATTAATTAACTACATCCCCATCTATATCACCATCACTTTGAACAAGAGACCCAAGATATCTAGAACTTTCACACTTTTAAAATTATTTGATCACCCACTAGCTACAACTCTTCCACTAGAGCTACTACTACTAAAATTAAATTTCAAGTATTTAATTCTAGACCCACTCAAACAAATTACTTTAGACTCTAATATTGGCCTCCATAATTTATGTTTTTCCTATACTCTTTCTCTAGTCTTATCCACAAGAAGGATATCACCGGCAAAAACTCTTTCTCTATTCTTATCCACAAGAAGGATATCACCGGCAAAGAACATACACCAAGGTGCATTCCCCAGTAAATTTCTAGTAAGAGCATCCATAAATAAAGCAAAAAAATATGGGCTTAAAGCCGATCGCTGATGTAATTAGGGGTGTTAAAGATCTGATTTCAAGCTAAGCTCAGGTTGGCTCAAAATCTGCTTGAAAAAATGTGATTCAAAATTTTGGTTGATAGCTTGGCTCGTTTATTTTAATCTGATCTCGATCTAAGCCAAAATTCTAGTTAAATTTTGAGTGATTAATGAACTTCAACCTAAATTTGCTAAATTCACAGTCATATGTTGTTAATAATCAGATTTCTAGCCGAGCTAGCGTTATCTTGAAAAAAAATTGATCCAAAATTTTGGCTAGATGCTTGGCTCATTTATTTTGATCTGATCTCAATCCGAGCCAAAATTTGAATCAACCTTCCAACGATCATCAAGCTAAATTCCCAGCCCTAGATGTAATCCAACTAAAATAGAAAAATATTTGACAACCTCTCTAGTTGTTAAATCCTTAACCCTGAAAATTTTCATCAAAGCAAATGAAAAAAAAATGAAAATAAAGATAACAAATTATCTTCCTCGGCCATTTCGGGTAGCAGCGGAATGGAAGGAGGTGAAAAGTGGAAGTTTTTTTTATCACTGTAAGCTGTGATCCCACCACTGTATTCTCTAGCTAGCTCCTATTGTGACTTTATTGCAAGGGTTTAAGGGATGAAAGCATTGGTTTTGGACAAAACACGGAGACACATGCGAGGTTTTCTGGGAGAGGCGAGGGCTTCGAGTAGAGAAGATGAGAGGTCGGGAGGAGAGATTAGGGCAAGACTGAGAGGGAGGTGATTTTGGGCAGTATATAGGATTAGTTTTAACGGCTTATAAACCACTTTTATTGTGTCAGCTATTTTAACACTATTACCAACAACCATTCGTGTCACTTAATAATAAACTGTGTCGGCTAAAACACCGTCAGATGACGGCCTCGAAGATAACAGATGAACTATATCCATTAGTTAATATTTTTTTATAACTAACGGGTTATTCTGTCAGTTATAATTAAAAGCAGTCGAAAAATAAAATATTGTTAATAAGTGAACATTTATATTGTAGTTATGCTTTCAAAAACAACCACAAAACCTTTGGAAATTAAAATATTTTTTTTGACGTATAAAAAGCCGTCGGTTTTTCTTTCAGTTTTAGTGTTTTGCTTTAGTGATTTTTTTTTTTTTAATTTCCTTCATCCATTGCTAGCTAGAAACACTTATGTGCTTCCATTTACCCAACTTACCAATCATCACAAAGTCACAATTACATACATTAGCAAGTGTTCAGAAATATAAAGCAGCTAGTTAGAATTCATTTGAAGGATTCACATTGCCTATAGTGAGAGTTATTTTTTATCAAATTATTTGTTCTAATTTATTTTAGGAGTCTGAAAACAAATTAAAGAAAACATAATTTGACTAAATATGCTAATAATTAAATTCACTTTTTAATTAAAAATCTTGTACCTTGATTTAAAAATAGCTTCTTCGTATGTTCATACAAAATATTTTTCAATTATTCCATAAAGTACTAAATTCAATACTGACACATATTCCTTAATAGTTATCTTATTTATTAAAAAAATTTACTTTTTTTAATTATATTGTTTTTGTTGCAAGGACTTATTTATAGCAGGTACTGATACCACAGCTTCAACTATGGAGTGGCTTATGTCTTTACTCATTAAACACCCAAACATCATGAAGAAGGTTCAATCAGAGGTAAGAAATACTTTCCAAGGAACAGCAAATATAGAGGAGAGTGACATAAGCAAGCTGCCTTATTTGAATCAAGTTGTCAAAGAAACCCTTAGACTGTATCCAGCAGCCCCTCTACTGGCTCCTAGACTTTGTCGCGAGACAATCGAATTAGAAGGCAACACAATACCAGTTGGAAGTCGGATAGTGATCAATGCATGGGCCATCATGAGGGAGCCGAGATGTTGGGATAATTCAGAGAGCTTTCAACCTGAGAGATTTGAATATACATCATATGATTTTAAAGGGTCTAAATCCGAGTACATTCCTTTTGGTGGAGGAAGGAGGATGTGTCCAGGCATCGCATTTGCAATAGTTGGCTTATCTTATTGGTTTGCACAATTACTCTTCCACTTTGATTGGGAGCTCCCTGAAGGAAGAAGGCCTGACGAATTGGACATGGAAGAAGATTTTGGTTTGACAGTATCTAGAAAAAATGATTTGCTCCTAGTTGCCACTTGATACAAGTAATCCTCCAATGCGTAGAAAAAATAATATATCATGTTTTCCTAAACGAAAAACTAGTACCTTTACCTTTTGAACCGTGTTTTTAGACAGTTCTTGCAAAATTTACTTGTACATCTGTTGTATGATACTGTTAGGCCCTAGGCCCATGAATGTGATCATTGCACTGTTACAAGTTGGCTTTTTACTTGCTGCACACGAAAACGTCGGGAAAAAATGCTTCCTAATGCACCATGTATGCACAAATCATATAAAAATATCCTTTTTAGGAATTTATTAAGCAGGAATAGTTGAAGTTTAATCAGCATGTAAAGGAACTTAATTCAGTGATTACATGTGATAAAACTTGTTGAGAAATTAGGGCAAAGAAAAATAGTAATCGACACAAATCTAGAATAACACAGATTTAACGAGGTTCGGCAAAGATGCCTACGTCCTCAGGAGCAGAGCGGCGAGTTCTTTCACTAATTCAGAAAAGAGAATACAGAAATCAGGAATACTTCCCGAGGTTACTAACAGACCAATTTATAACCTCAGGAGTAAACCCTAAGTACAATACATAATTACAGCATTACCCCAGTACCGTACCGCGGGGCTTTGCCCCCGCACCCCCGATCTACGTAACTTCCCGATTTGGACAAATTCTTCCGCTCCTCTTAGATCCAGTGTCTGTCCCTATATGGTATATGAGTCATACCATAACAAATCTCCACCTTGGCGAATATCCAACCCCTTAGGAGAAAAGATACCTGAGAGTTACACCTGCATCACTGTGGGTTGGGTCACCATGCTTCTCTAGCAACTGCAAACATTCAACAAGTCCAAGCAATGCAAGAACTTGTTGATATTAACTGGCTTGGTCAACATATCAGCTGCATTCTCATCAGTATGAAACTTCTGCAACAATATCTCCCCAGAAGCAATCAACTCTCTAATCTTGTGATACCTGACATCAATGTGCTTGGTTCTCGCATGGTACACCTGGTTCTTAGCCAGATAATAACACTATGACTGTCACAATGCAACTGAACTCTACCTTACTCAACACCCAGTTTCTTTACTAGCCCAATAAGCCATAAGACTTTTTTAGCAGCTTCAGCTACTGTCATGTACTCAGCTTCAGTTGTAGATAATGCCACAATAAACTGAATTGTTGATTTCCATCATATAGGCCCTCCACAAAGAGTAAACACATACCCAGTTGTAGACCTTCTGTCATCCAAATCACCTGCATAGTCTGAATCAACGTACCCCACAACTGAATGATCATTCTGCTGACTGCCAAAAATAATTCCATATTCTAGAGTACCTTTCAGATACCTAAAAATCCACTTGACTACTTCCCAATGCCGCCTTCCAGGTTTAGCCATGTGTTTGCAGACTTGGCTAATAGCATGAGCCAAATCAGGAAGTGTACATACCATTGCATGCATCAAGCAGCCAACTGCACTGGCATATGGAACCTTTTATGGAACCTTTGCGGAACCTTTGCCATGTCTTCAATTTCTGTATCTGTCTTAGGACATTGTTCTGAAGAAAGCTTAAAATAATTTGCCAAAGGAGTGCTTACAGGCTTTGCTTTGCTCATCTCAAACCTTTTCTGCACTTTCTCAACATAGCCTCGTTGAGATAAAGATAATCGTCTTGAGCCTCTGTCTCGATGAATCTCCATTCTAAGAATCTTCTTCGTAGGACCCAAGTTTTTCATGTCAAATTCCTGGCTCAATAAAGCTTTCAAACTACGAACATCATTCATATTCTTTGCAACAATTAGCATATCATCAACATACAATAATGGAAAAAATAATAGAACCATCATCAAGAATCTTCACATAAACACAACAATCATACTCACATCGCCTGTAGCCAATCTGAATCATGTAGGAGTCAAACCGCTTGTACCAGTGTCTCGGAGATGTCTCCAACCCATACAACGATTTCTTTAACCTGCAAACCAGATGCTC
>NW_018164463.1:724383-761761 GCF_001263595.1 Phalaenopsis equestris
AACCAGATGCTCATGTTTTGAGTGAACCCTTCTGGCTGCTTCATGTAAATCTGCTCCTCCAAATCACCATGCAAGAAAGCAGTTTAAACATTCATCTTCTCCAAATGCAAATCCCAAATAGCTACTAATGCAAGCACTGCCCTGATTGAAGTATGTCTGACCACATGAGAAAAGATTTCATCATAATCTATCCCCTTCTGCTGTGAAAATCACTTTGCTACTAGTCGTGCCTTGAACTTTTCCTCTTCTTTTTCTGATACTATTGGTTTCCTTTTGTAGACCCACTTGTAACCAATATCCTTCTTTTCCTCAGGAAGCTGAACTAGCTCCAATGCGTGATTTTTCTGCAAAGACTCCATCTCCTCAACCATTGCACCCATCCATATCTCTTTCTCCTGGCTGGTGATAGCTCCTTGAAAAGTGGCTGGATCATCGCTACTGATGAGAAGTGCACATGAGACCATGTCTTCATAACCCAATCTGTTAGGAGGCCTTACATTGATGAGTCTTTGTCTATCTCTGGCTAGATTATAATTCTATAGATCATCTAGAATAGAATCACCAGGTGTTGGATTTGAACTTTCATTTCTCTCAGAAGCTACTGGTTGTTATTCTAAATCAATCTGCACTGCATCTGAACTGTAACTCTTCTCTGGCACCTTGTCTTGATTCTGCTGTAACATAAATTGCTCATCAAAAATTGCATCTCTAAAAATTGCATCTCTGCTGATTGCTGATTACCATCTTCTTTGCAATCGAATCCCAAAACTTGTATCCTTTCAAACCTTTCTTGTAGTCCAGAAAGATGCACTTCTTGGATTTTGCATAAAGTTTTAATCTTTCAACTCCACGTGCATGCACATAAGCAAGACAACTAAGCAAGACAACCAAAAATCCATAAGCAAGACAACCAAAAATCCATAAATGATCGAATTTAACTGGATTACCTGTCCATACCTCTTCTCTGACCTTGCCACCCAATGATCCTCGAGGTGATCTATTGATGAGACAGAATGCTATATTCACAGCCTCTGCCCAGAAACTCTTAGGAAGCCCTGCATTCAGTCTCAAGCACCTTGCCCTTTTAGTTAAGGACCTATTCATCCTTTCTGCCACACCATTCTACTGTGGTGTCTTGCATACTGAAAAATTCCTCTGAATCCCATGCTACTTACAGAACTTTTGAAACTGCAAATTTATGTACTCTGTGCCATTATCTGATCTCAAATACTTGATCTTTCTGCCAGTTTGGTTCTCCACCTCAGCTTTCTACAGCTTGAATTTCAGCTTTCTACAGCTTGTTTCTACAGCTTGAATTTAGAGAAGACTTCATATTTCTGCTTCAAGAAATACACCCAAACTTTCATGGATAAATCATCAATAAAGGTAATGAAATACTGAGATCCTCCCAATGACAACTCCTTAGTAGGACCCCATACATCAGAATGCTCATAATCAAGAATCCCTTCAATTTTGTGCTTTCCAGTCATAAAACTGACTTTAGTCTACTTTCCAAGAATACAGAACTTATAAAGATCGAGCTTGTAGCCTTTAACACCATGCAACAGGTTACTTCTATGCAATTCTGCCATCCCACGTTCACTGAGATGACCCAAACGCGTATGCCATAGCTTTGTACTGTTATCATTTGACTCCACAGAATGAACTTCACCTACAATTATATTCCCCAACAGTTTGTAGATATTTCTTGTAGTTAGCTTTCCTTTCATCACCATCAACGCACCCTTAACAATTCTGATGGTTTCCCTATCCTCATATGCCTTAGGAATAAAACCATTTCTATGTAGAGTTCCCAAGGAAATCAAGTTCTTCTTAAGATCTGAAATATGTCTGACATTACATAACGTTCTAACTGTGCCATCATACATTTAAATTTTGACTTCACCAATGTCAGCAATATTGCAACATCTATCATCACCCAAATAGACTTAGCCAGAATTAGTTAACCTGTATGAAGTAAACCACGCCCTGTTAGGTGTTATATGATAAGAACACCCTAAATTAAGAATCCATGCATCTGTGAACTGATTTGATAAAACTGAAAGCATATCACCATCACTGCAATCTGAACTGTCATTCTGTGCCACATTTACATATTTCAATGACGTATCACCTTTCTTCCTAGTTTGCTTCTTGAGCTTTGGACAATCTCTCTTGATATGACCTGGCTCCTTGCACTTGTAGCAATTAATTTCCCTCTTGCCTTTGGACTTTGATCTAGAATTTTGCCTTCCAGAACCCTCTTTTTCTTTTTTCCTTCCATGATCCTGCTTACCCTTAATATATAAACTATCGCCGTGAGAGCTTTCCCTTGCATTCTGCTTCCGCTGATTGTGAGCCAACAATGCTGCAGTAATCTCATCAACTTTGATAGCTTCTTTACCATATGTACGAGTAGTCACCAGGTTTTCAAAGGAAGAAGGCAATGAATACAATAAAATCATCGCTCGATCTTCATCCTCAATACTCACATCAAGCCATGATAAATCAGTGATTATTTGATTAAAGCCATTCACGTGCTGCGCCAGATCAGAACCTTCTTGCACCTTCAACCCATACAACTTTTGCTTCAGATACAACTTATTCGTCAGAGATTTATCCATAAATTGAGTTTCCAATTTCTTCCAAACTTCTCTTGGAGATTTCAGATTCATCACGTGATACATAACTTCATCTGTCAGACATAGGCGTATAGTTGCTGCCGCTCGCTGTTGTAATTCTTCACAATCTTCATGCTCTATGACATATGGTTTTGTTGCCCGCAAAGCTTTCAAGATTCCCTATTGCTCCAACAGATCTTTCACTCTTGTTTGCCACAATCCGAAGTTACCAGTTCCATCGAACTTCACCACCTTGAATTTTGCACCAGAAAAAGCCATTTAAAAATAACACCTGCAACAAATTATTTTGCAAAAATTTCTCTGCAAATCCTTGCTCAGAAGATTTTCGAAAAGAAAAAGAAGGATTGAAAAAAGCCTCTTAATTAAGCTTCCTTAATTAAGTTTTTCAAAAAAGTAAAAAAGTTTTTTTTTTTGAAAAGAAAAAATTGAAATATGCTCTTAATTAAGCTTCCTTAATCAAGACCCCCTTAATTAAAATATTTACTTTAATTAACGAATTTTAAAAAAACTTTCCTTCTTCCCGCAAAGGAATAAATCCTTCTCCGCAGCCTCGAGCAAAGAAAATTTTAATTAAGTTTCCTTAATTAAATATTTTCTTTAAATCAACTTAATTAAAAATAAATTTTTGTTTAATTAAGTTGAATTCAAAAACTTTCCTTCTCTGTTCGAGCAAATATATCCCGCACTGTGTTTGATGGAATTTTTGGAAAGAATGATTTCCTTCCTTCCCAAATCCTCTCCGCAAGCAGCGCCGAGACCTCCACAGTCAGAAATTCTTTTAGAAACCTTCTATCCTGCTCTCTGTAACAACAGAAAAGGCAATTTTGTAATTCAAGCAAAATTTGTGATGGAATATTCCTCTCTGGTTTCCTCTCCGCTTTGTTTTGGAGTCGCGCTGGTGACGAAGCCACGCGGCCCTTGCCAGACTCCTTCCACGCCTCGCAAAATCCTACTCAAAGCCCTTCCGACTAAAAGCCGCAAACTCTTCCTCGACCGAATTCGAAACCTGCAAACTCCAGTCGCAGCCGTGCACGAGCGAAGAACAACTACGATTGAACAAAGAATTGCTGCCACGATCACAAAAATTCCTCCTACCGAATAGCCAAACTTCATTTCTCGAGCCAAGCAATCCATCGAATTTGTCTTCTTTCTCTGTCGCAGCCCTGGCAGCAGCTTTGCCAAAGTCTTCTAGTTTCCTGCGTCGAGATTTTTTCTTCTTTTCCCTCGAACTTGGCTCTGATATCACTTATCACTTGTTGAGTGTTGAGAAATTAGGGTGAAGAAAAACAGTAATCGACACAAATCCAGAAGAACACAAAGATTTAACGAGGTTCGACAAAGATGCCTCGGGAGCAGAGTAGCGAGTTCTTTCACTAATTCATAAAAGAGAATATAGAAATCAGGGATACCTCCTGGGGTTACTAACAGACCTATTTATAGCCTGAGTAATCTCTAAGTACAATACATAATTACAACATTTCCCCTGTACCGTACCGTGGGACTTTCCCTCGCACCCCCAACCCACGTAACTTCCCGATTTGGACAAATTCTTCCTCCTCGCTCCACTCCGCTTCGATCCAGTGTTTGTCCCTATATGTTATATGAGCTCCACTCCGCTTCGATCCAGTGTCTGTCCCTATATGTTATATGAGTCATAACATAACAAATACCATAAAAAAACTACATTTTTTGCATCATTCAGATCTCTGTATTCAACAACTGTTGTCTTCAACACCGTCAATAAAACCATTGGTTTAGCCCTGTAGTGTCGAACAACTTTTCGGAAAATTCATTAATACCATGCCCCTTCCGATCCAATGTAGTTGAGTTTCCTATCTAATCCTACCTCAACCTCCCACAACTTCTTATAAGATGAGGAATTTGATGGAGCTCCTCATTAAAATCCGCCCACTACATATTTCCATCCTCTCCTCATGCTTAGGCTTAGTCATTCTTTTGTCATCTAAGTTCGGGACATCCTTCATTGATGAGAAGCTCCTTCTTCATTGATCATGACTGCCGACTAGAACTTAAGCAAGAGGAGTTGAAAATTAAGGAGAACCATTTACATTTGTTCCTTCTCCACTAACACTTCACGAAAGATGAATTCTTTCATGATTTTTTCTATAGAACTGTTCTTTTCTTTTGGGTAAAGATTCAATTTTCCTAATTATTAGTTTGTAAGTTGTTCAACGTTGAAGCTTATGGGCTAGTCACAAAACACTGATGAAGTGTGCAACATTAAAGGTAGAAATGATCACATTACTTAACAACATGATTTTTTTCCTTCACCTAACTTTATGTAATCATCGTTTATTTCATTATCTTTTATGGCTATGTTTACTATACAAAATTTCTCCATTATTAACAACTATTTAGCTGTAAATGTCATGCTTTATATTAGTAGAGTGACAATGAATGAAGATGCATTACATTATCATAGCGATGATAATGAGAAGAAATTTGTACAATTTAATGAGCTAGTGGGGTTCACTCAAATTGATGACACAATGATTGCATCAAAATATTTAATTAATGATTACTTTGTATTGAGCATTATTAAGAGGTCATAGATGAAATCAAGTTATATTAGAGATGAATGTACGAGTTTTTATATATGACCATCAATTGAGATTTAATTTTCAAAATGTCACAAAAAGTTTGTAATGTTTTTGTTTGCTTGAAGTGATACGTACTATTGTGTAAGGCCCAAGAATATAAGTGCACCTAGACTTAAGTTAAGGCCACATCAAGCTTTTTTGAGTCGTTGTTAGGGAGCGATGGTGTAGTTAACTTTGTAAATATTAGTTGAACCATTTAGAATTGACTTAGAAATCTGTATTATTAGTTTTTGTGTGTAATTATTTATTTGTTGAAAAAGAAAAAAAAATCTTAAAATATATTTTGTGTGTTTGTTAATGTGTTTGCATGAAACCTACTAGTTGAAACTTTAGTTAGTGAATGTGTAGCACAACATCTAAAGGATTTGAACCCTATGATTCAAAGCTAGAGAAAGCCATTAGCAAGATTAGAAAACAAAATAGTCTTCATGAACTTATAGAAAAAATGGTGAACAATCAACAAATCAACTTAAATGCCCAGGAATTGATTAATGAACATCATAACACCTATAGACCAATAAAGGATTAAGCCAATCCTACGACGAATAAAATTCACTTAAATCTGCCATAGAAGCAAACACGTTTGAATATAAGCCCTTTATCATCTAAATGGTGCAAAACAATTAATTTTGGGAAACCCACACTATGGATCCAAATTTACACTTAACAAGTTTCTTAGAACTTAACGTTACATTTTACTATAATTGCATGTCAAACGATGTTGTCAGGCTTAGGATTTTACCCTTTTGTTTGAGGGATAAAGCCAAAATGTGGCTAAACTCATTAGCACCTAGATCAATTAGGACATGAGGTGAATTAGCCCAAAAATTTCTAACAAAGTATTTACCACCTTTAAAATTATCTAAACTGTGGAATGATATTATTTCATTTTTCCAAAATGAAGGTGAGTCAGTATACGAGGCCTGAGAATGATTTAAGGAGCTTCTTAGGATTTTCCTACAACATGCATTGCCCAATTGGCTAATTATTCAAACTTCTTATAGTTGTTTAGTAGGATCCCTTAGATCAATTATTGATGCCGCTGGTGGATAGCTCATATTAAAGACATTTGATGAGGCTTATTCTTGGACTAAGGAGGTGGCCACCAACGACTTCCAATGGTTTTCTAAGAGAGTAAACCTCAGGAAGGTAGCTAGTGTACATGACAAAGATGTGCTTCGATTTAACTTCTCGGCTAGCTGCTATATCTTGGAAGCTATGTTAATTTGGAATGAACCAACCTCAAGTACCTCCAGTAATTTTGAAAATTTCATTTGAACAATTGGTTGATCCTATTACTTCATCATTTGAGACCCTAATTGCAATTAACAATAGTCCAATTTCAATAATCCATGTTGGAAGAACCATCCCAACTTTAACTAGAGCAACAACTCTAGTGGAGGAAACTAATAATGGTGCAACAACCAATCAAATCTTGCAGGAAATTAGAATAACCTCATTAGTACCAACTATATACCTTCTTATACTTTAAGATTTAACTCTAACCCATAATTCAAGGAAAAGAAGATGTCTTGGGAGGAGTTTGTATTATAGATGGGGAGTCAACTGCAAAGTCAATGTGGAGCAATTAGGAACATAGAAAACCAATTGGGAGAAGTTTCTAACTTACTTAGTAATAGATCACAAGGAACTCTTTCTAGCAACACTAAGATTAATCCTAATGAGAGGAATGGTCAGTATGTTAAAGTTGTTAAGGAGTGGAAGAGAATTACAGGATATTGTTTGGAAAGATGTTGAATTTGAAAAGGAGAGTATAGAATCTAAAATACCTTTGGATGACATTTCTAAAGATTTAAGAAAATAAGTCCCACCAACTAAGAGTAACCACCTCAAATTTCCTTAAAGTCTCTAGAAACAAAAATTAGATAAACAGTTTTTGAGATTTTTTGAAGTATTTAAGAAGCTGAAAATTGATATTCCTTTTGCAGAGGCTCTGGAGCAATTACCTAGTTATGTATAGTTCATGAATGACATTCTTAATAAGAAGAGGAAGTTTAGAGATTATGAGATGGTTGACCTTTTGTTAGGAGTGCATTAACATCATTTAAAAGAAGCTTCTTTGAAAGCTTTTGGATATTGGGAGCTTTACTATCCTACATGCACTTAGTGAGAAATTTTATGGCAAAGTATTATGTGACCTTGAAGCTAGTATAAACCATATACCACTATCTATTTTCAAAAGGTTAGGATTAGGAGAGGTGTCTCTTATGATAGTGACCCTTCAATTAGCTAATCAATTGATCCCTTATCCAAGGGGGGTGATAGAAGATGTTCTTATAAAGGTGGAAAGTTTATCTTTCCTGTTGATCTAATTGTTTTAGATTTGGAGGAAGATAAAGAATCTCCCATAAAACTAGGTAAACATTTCCTAGCCACTAGAGGAGCCATGATAGTTGTGTAAAAACGTGAATTCTATAAATAATCAGATGGTGACATTTAATGTATTAAAATATATGAAGTATCCTTTTGAAGGAAATGAAGATGTATGTTTTTGTATGGATTTAACTGATTATTTATGTAGTTGTCATTTTAGAGATAACTGTGAAGTCAAAATAGTTGAGCCACAATTGAATGAAGAAAACATATAAAATTCAGTAGAATCTTTAGATGAATCTGCTCTATTGGTCGAAGAGAATTCAAAAATTATTTATGAAAGGTTTGAGATACTAGATACAACAGAGAATAGTAAGCCTCTCATTCCTTCTATTGAAGAACCCCTTGAACTTGAGATAGAGGTGCTTAACAAATACCTAAAGTGTGCTTACTTGAGGAAGTGATTTACATTACCAGTTATCATATCCTCAGATTTGACTCACTCAAAAGAGGAGAAATTAGTGGATATTATGATGCATTATAAGAAGGCTTTTATATGGACCTTAACAGATTTAAAGGGGATTAGTCCCTCTATATGTATATAGAGGATTCTGATGGAAAATAAATGTAAAGCCCAAAAAGATGCTCAAAGGATATTAAACTCAATTATTAAAGAAGCAATTAAAAAGGAAACACTAAAGTGCTAGATGCATGTATTCTTTATCCTATATCAGATAATGCCTTGTTAGCCCTATTCACTGTGTTTTTATGAAAGGAGTGACGGTATCTATAAATGAAGAGAATGAATTAATTCCCATTAGATTTGTCACTGGGTAGCATATATGTATAGATTATAGAAAATTTAATTTTTTTACTAGGAAAGATCACTTTCTATTACTTATTGTGGAACAAATGTGGATAGGTTAGCTGGTCATTCATATTTTTGATACTATTTGATTGAAACAAAATGTATTGTTCACACTAACCATTATGCTGTTAGATATCTAATGTTGAAAAAGGATGTCAATCAAGATTGATTGGATGGGTCCTTTTGATGCAAAAATTTGATACCAGAGTAGCGGATAGAAAGGGTACTAGAATCAAGTAGTGGACCATTTATCAAGACTGAACTAGAGAGAATTCATGTGATTATGAAGTTGATATTAATGAAAAATTTTCTGATGAATAACTATTTGCTATTATTGAATGACATATTTTTGGGTATGCTGACATAGTAAATTTCATAGTTAGTGATATTATGCCCTATGGTCTGACATATGATCCCGACTTCTATGACAGTACTACGAAGCATGGGTTATATTCTTAATTTTTCTTACTTATATTTCTTACTTTACAACAACGCCAAAACCTTGACTCTAAAGCAAATAAGAGTGCAATTATTACATTTAAAAATTAGGATACTGATCATAATCTCTTATGCAGTACTATGAAGTATGTGATTATATTCTCAATTTTCCTTATATTTTTTTACTTTGCAACGTCACAAAAAACTTGATTATGAAGCAAATAAGAATGCAATTATTATATTTAAATATTGGGATACTATGCAAGTATATGTATCATTATCAAGTAATATGAAACTTTTTTATTAAGCCTTGAATATAAAACCCATAGGGAGAATTTCAATCTTTAAATAAGTCAGAAGAAATTAGATAAAAAATTCTATTTTATAAAATATTCTTACTCAAAATATAGATGTTATAATGGGAATCAAAGTTTGATTCTTTTTGGTAATTTTAAATAATTGAAAATAAAGTAAAAAACTAACTAAATTTAACTAGTTATTTGTAAGATGAAGGCAATATAAATTCCTTACCCTTACTAGATATGTTATAAAGAACATTGGCTAATTTAAAGTTTTAATAGTTTTGAAGACGAGCTAGGCAGGGAAGATACTAGCTCTCACTCTAGAGTCCCCTCTTCTCCCTCCACCTAGGGGCTAACATCTCGTATCAAAACCTAAACTGAATTGGGGGCTTTAGTCTGTCGCTTTAAAGTCCTCTAATTATTCACTCTTCAAAGTTTATTTCCCTATTTATTTGCACTCAACCATATGAATTACATTCTCATCCATACAATCACATGTGTTTCTCACCATAACATCTTAATTGGCTAAATCAAGAAGAAAATGAAGTACAAAGTTTAAAATGATCCCAACTTATTCCAACATTAAGGATTAATGCTTCACACAACTTCCATCCAACACTTAATAATTTATCATTTTAAGGAAAAAGATAAAGAAAACTACTCAAAATTCATGAAAAAAAACAACCACACTTAAGTTTAAAAGTAGAAATCATGTAAACAAACAAGAAATCTAAATTAAAACCAAATGTAGTCACAAAGATAAAAAAAACTTATCTCAAATCCTCTCCACCAAACTCTTGAAGTTCCTTTGAATCTCTTCTCTTCCTTTCTCTTACAATACTCTCTACTCACTACAACTCCTCTCCTTCTCTCTAAAAGTATCCAAATTAATCTAAGAGAGAGAGGCATCAATGACTAATTTGGGGTGAGAGTGAGGGGTAGGGTGGCCTTTTAATCCAATCCAAGTCTTCTTTTCTAATTTTCAAAAAGGTGATTTGGTGTTTCCTCAAAATGTGTCCACATTCAATGAAACTTTCAAAAGTTTCCTCCTTTCAAAAGCCATTTGAAAGTATTTTTGTGTCCATTAACCATATCCCACATTTACACTAAGAGTTGCTTCAAAAACCCCTTCAAAAATTCATCCAAATTCATTGAATCATTAAGTAACTACCTTCGGTGCATAAGCAAGTTATGTGGCACTTAGGCGCGACCTTCTCAGTTTTCTTTGTGATTAAGCATCAATCCTTGGTGTTTAGACGCCAAAGTTCTTTTGCACACCTTCTTCATTTTTTATCCAAATTTGATCCTTTTACCCTCCTTTCACCATTTTTCATCCATTTGATTGTACCTAAAAAAAACACCCAAATACCTTCCATTAAAGCTCCATTAAGGCATATTATCCTTAAAAATATGTATAAAAATGTGTACATAAATGCTATGTATTTTAGGTGTATCAATTGTAAATCCCTCTTAATGTAATGTTCTTGTCCTTCCTTTTAATACTTGATGCCCTGACACTCCAATCTTTCAAAACCAAAATAATTAGATTATGTAAATGAGTTTGTTTAGGATATTCTAAAATTTTGATCTAAAAATATAATAGTCCAATTTAGGATAAACTTTAGGGAATGAGACCAACATAGAGTTTAGAAATCTTTAATGTAAAGAAGTCTGAAAATATGAGTTCCTATCTAGTTCAGAAATATTTGTAAATTCTCAAAGTATAAAGTTTATGCATTCTATCTTCTCAACTTAAATTTTTTTTAAGAATAATTATACTTACTATATTATTTCCTTATGCTTAGGAGTTTCTCAAGTCCTATACTTTAAAAAGGTTTCTCACTTGTTATACTTTTAAAAGTTCAGATGTGGAACCAATTTTTGATTAAGCACTAATCCGCAAGCTTCTCCCCCTTTTTTCTTTTTCTTTTTCTTTTTATCTTTAATTTTCTTTTTTTTTTCTTTTTTAGGTGAGGGTTACTATATCTTAATAGACCTTTAATGATTTTGAATCCCACTCATCTTTTCCTAAAGCAAAGTTTTGATATATATCCTTTACTTAAAATTATAATAATAGTTTTCAAAGTTTTTTTTAATAAAAGAAATTTAAGTTTTGAAAATAAAATTCTAACCCTTCGATATTTTTCAAAAATACAATTTCTCTTAATAAAGATAGTTACACAATATTTATCATTTCTACACTAAAACCTTTTAACTTTAAATTTTTCTTCATCACTATACGTTTCAACTAAGTTCTATAGGTTTCAACTAGTTTATCTTCATTACTATAGGTTTCAACTAAATTTTCTTACTCATTTTTATGTTCAAAATTTTAATTCGCTGATATAACTTAATACACATAATCATTTTTTTTCCAATCAAAATCAAATTTGTTTGTAGCACATTTGAGAACAAAAAAAATTTAAGTTTTAGAAATTATTTTTCATCCCCCAAACTTAAATTTTCAATAAGATAAAAAATTTTAGCATCATATTTATATAGAGGCAGGAATAAAAACTAAAAATAACATGCTTACAAAAAATTTTTACACCCTAAATATACAAGTACAAAAATTAAAAATAGGAGTAAACATTAATTGATCAAATTTTAACTTATCTATAACATATTGAGTTTCATTAGACTTATATGTAGTAGAGGATAAAATTAAAGTAAATAATCACACTAACAAACATTTACAAATGTAACATAAAGAAAATACATGGTAGTAAATTGAAATTTTAAACCTGAAGTTCTTAAGTGAAAATTATTAATATTCTAAACCTTCCTAATATTCAAGATTAAATTCAACACAAACCAACAAAATACACTAGACAACACAATTAACACAATTACTACCATAAAAACAAAACATAACTACTCAAAATAACACAAATACATCACAACAATATCTAACAAAACACAACAAAATACAAACAATAGTAACAGTCTAATCCATTACAACACAAAACAAGGTAACAGTTCAATACAACTACACTACATAAAGTTCACAATTTAAAACTAAACTATTCAAATTAAACCTCATCCTCCTCATCCTCCTCCTCATCATCATCACTATTCCAAAAAGTAGTAGGATTATATGAAGGGTATTGTGGATATGAAGGAAAAACCACACTTTGGTCACCCTTGATAAGGTTTTCCAAAGATGAGTGAAATTTTTCTTCAGAGTCATCGTGTCTCCTCATATAACCATCCATATGATCTACAAAATTCTCCAAATTTAGTACCTTGTCGACAATATAATTGATGCTATTTAACATCCTTCACAATAATTGTGTTTGCAAATCAAAAGTAGAAGCCTGACCTTTAGATGTGGATGCACGTGAAGTAGAAGCATCGGAACTTCTAGAAAATCCTCCTCTCCAGCAAAAAATTGAATGTTGTGAATAATGTTTCACATTAATGCATGTGATAGGCTTTAGAGGTTGCAATATCTCCTCCCAACTATCAAATCTAACACCAGCCTGCTCACACAAGGAAAAATTTAAGGATGTGAATCACAAACCTGAAGTAGTGGAAGCTATAGCAGAACTGATGATCGTATGATAGGTCAAAGATCCAAAATCAATCAGCATGAACTATTGAATTTAATAGCTTAAAGTAGCTTTATCCCTTGTAACTTCAGAGAGGTGATTGGTTGGTAGTAGAGGAGATGAAATAAAATAGTGCCACGCTTTCGATGTGGCATCTAGCTTTGACGTAGGGAAATTGACTCTCCTTTTATTTGTTATCTTCCATAGTCCTCTTCCCATAGTCAATAAAGATATGATCTCCTCAAACACCTCCTCAGTCGGATTATAATTTGAATAAAAGCATAATACACTAGGGGGCAGCTGGTAAGACAAATTTATAACCTCAGGAGTGAAAGATACTGCTTTTCCTCAGACCATAACTTGATCTTCTTCAACTTCAGGGATCAATATCAAAATTCACAATTTAGAACTCTCAAACCACAAAAATTACATCTACAACAGAAAAATAGCAAAATTATTTCCACTATTGGCAAACTATTAAATCTTCAACTGCTCCACCCAGATTTTTGAAATAGTGCTGAAGAACCAATTTTCTTGATTGCAGCACTTCAGTATATCTGTCCTGAGCTTTTGAACTAACGAACTTACTAGAATCAAAGTTGAACTTCCCCTTGCTGCTCTTCATCCTTGGGGCTATTTCTAAAAATCACAAAAAATTCACAATAAATACTAAATTTAAGTCTAAATCACTAAACTTAATTTCTAAAAGCTTAAATACATTTTTCTGTATTTTTCATAGATTTTTCTCAAATTTTCATGATGAATAGTGATTTTCAGTGAAATCCCCAATGTACTCAATATACATGGTTTAAATAAAAAACTTTTACATATAAGTGAAGCTCTTACCTTATGAAGATGAAATCTAGCAAATTTGGCTTGATTCTCTAATGAAATCTTTGCTCTAGAAGAAGCCGTAGATCCAAAATTGCAAACTCAAAAGGAAAAAGATGACACCGAGGGTCAAAAATGACATTTTTTGGCTCAACTTTTCACTTTTATCCATTCACAAACCGGTTTAAGTCATTTTTTGGCTCAACTTTTCACTTTTATCCATTCACGAACCGGTTTAAGTGAATCGTCGTTTAAGCGTATATGGTTCGGTGCTTAGGTTCCTACCTCTCGGGTAGTCCAGCGCTTAAGCGTGGGGTTTTGGCCTTAAATGCCAATGCACAAATTTTTAGATTTTTGATTTTATGTGAAATGCACATCTAGCTTAAATCAACCACCTCTAAATGGTCTTATAAAGCTTAATAACTATTTTCTTCCCCTTCAACTTTCCTCTTTCTCAAAATTCACCAATTTTTACAATTTTGATTCAACATAAATTAACACAAAATTTTACACACTAACAAATACTTATATTAATTAAAAAACAAGTACAAACACTTGTGATACAAAAATTTCTCAATCCAAAGAGTCATGGATGAGATAAATCCTAAACACATTTCAAATATTGTGCAAACTTAAGATCAAAAACACATAAAAAACTTAACATTAACGTCAAAACACCTAAAACAAATAAACACTAACATCAAACAAACAACTAGAATTAAAACTTAATTCCATTCTCCTTCCGATGGAACAAATTCCTGCCTTTCTTTTTTCTCTCTTGGGGCATTTCAAACATAGAATTGATAGAACAAACGATGGTGAAAAACTCTGGTTGAGTCTTCCTCAATCCATTTCTTTTTCAAGTACATAGCCTTGTCTGCTTCTTCTATAAAACTTGTATGGTTAAATTGCATCTTAAGTTGACATCCAATATGTTGCAAATGTGCGCAAATGTGCGTTAGTCTCATCCTCCTTCGCTTCAATTGAAGCCACGTCACTCTCAATCTTGGTGATCTTCTCTACTATTCCTTCTATACTAACGAATAGTAAACCATTGTATAACTCTTGCGCACTTTGACTAACAAACTTTTTCTTCATGGCTTCCTCTTCTTCTTCATATCAATCTCCTAAGAAGACATTTTTCCAAGATCTCTCACTCTTCACTTGGACTTTAGGATGAAAATTGAAGTGGGTTGAGAAGTCTCTTCATTCTCTACTATTTATAGGCTTTGAACCAAGCCTAGAACTACTACACACATTCTCAAACCACTAACCCACGTTTAAACCCACCAAACCGCATTTAAATCTTCTAGAAACATAATTTAGCACGTTTAGTTAACTTTCGCGCATAAGCGCCGAATGTTGGCACTTAAGCACTCCTACTTAGTTTAGCACAGGTTTGCTAAACATCCAGATACACATTCTAACATGTCTAAGCCATCTATTAAGGTCTTAGAATCATCACAGAATCATTATATATTAAAAACACTACAACAATTTTCTTAGTCAAACACAACAACATAATATTCAAAATAGAAACACAATGATAACTATGGGTTGCCTCCCACAAAGCATTTGGTTTAATGTCATAAGCCCAACGTAACCAATCCCAATGTAACCAGTGCTTATTCTGGTTGACCCAATAACATAAGATCATTTAATTTAAGTTGATCTCCTATAAAATAGGGGTTTCAGCCTATGACCATTCACTTTGAATATTTTCTCAGTTTTAAGATCTTTGATACCCATAGCTCCATAGGGATAAAATTTTATCACAAAAAATGGGCCCATCCACCTGGACTTAAGTTTTCTTGGAAATAATCATAATATTTCATTATATAGCAAAACTTGTTGCCCTAGCTCAAACTTTTTAATAAGAATCCTCCGATCATGCCACATCTTTATTTTTTTCTTTATAAATCTGAACACTTTCATAAGATTTATTCTTTATCTCTTCAAACTCATTTAATTGTAGTCATCTTTTCTCATCAGCATATTTTAAATTATAAATAAATTACTTAATCACCCAATATGCTTTATGCTCAAGTTCAACTGGTAAATGACACCCTAGCATGTGTTATTTTTATGCATTTTTTATGTCAATTTAATTCCCCTGAGACAGTGCAAAAAACTTGACCCGATCCGAAATTACACAGTAATTTAGTTTTCAAAAGATGGTAAAAAACATGATGCAATTTATATTTAGTGGCCAATATGTAAAATTGAAATATTATAAAATATAACAAATAGTTTACACACTATGAGCTCTACGCAAGTGCACGTATCACTTCAAGTAATACAGGACTTTCCTTTGAAGCCCCAAATATCGATCCCACGAGGAAGCGAGGAAAGATTTCCTTAGTCAAATTCTAGTCTACTAGTATTAGTCCTTAGTTTGGAAGATCAATTTAATTGGTTTTTTTTCTAACAAGTACTCCTAAATGTAAGACTTAAGTTTAAACCAACTAATAACTATTCTTAAATGAAAATATTAATTCTAAAGATAACCCTTTTTGGATGCACTAGTTTGGAGAATTTTAAGATGTTAAAAACTACTGTTCTTATGTAGCAAATTGGATAATTTAAAGGAATGAGATACATTAAATATTGTTTGTGCCAAATATGAGCAATTTTAATTCTCTAACCTGATTCAGTGTTATAGAAAATCATTGGCTAATCTTAGGTTTAGTCCCTAAATCTGTGGCTAGGCTGGGAGGATATTGGCTCTCACTCTAAAGCTCTCACTTCCCTTTCCTTGAAGGCTAACACTTGCTTTAGTTCATAAACTCTAAGACCAATTTGGGGATTTTAGTTTGTCACCTTAAAATCTTCAATTCTTCGCCCAGTAATATATATATAGTTCCCTATTTATTTATACTAAACCCCCATGAACTTCACCATCCATGGAATTTGAATGTCGTTCCACTTTGTTGAGAATACACCGCCCTTTTATGGAATTTGAATGTGGTTCCACTTTGTTGAGAATACACCGCCCTTTTGGGTTTTAATGCAATTACAATGAATTTTAACACTACAACGAGCCCTTATTGTAATGTAATTGAAGTGCAAGTAAAAACCATCACATTTATAATTAAAACTTCTTCTAGCATGCATCCCAATATCCTAAACATGAATCCTACTCATTGCAAAAGAAAAGTAAAAGAAAAATAACTACATAATCTTCTCATACCACTATTACCAAAAAAGAAGAAAGAGTATGAGAAACACATCACAAAAAGTAATGAAAAAACAACGAAAATCTTCATTAAATCAAAGCAAATTCACCAGATAAGTTTTTACAAAATCATAAGATAATGAAGAGCACAATACTTAGATTTTCCCCTTAAAAGAAAGATGAAAATCTCTCCCACCAAGTCTCCCGCTGATCCATGTAATGCTAGAACATTTCCTTACAGATTCTCTCAAAATCCCCTCACCAATTTCTCCAAAATGGTAGAAATCTATATTTCTAATCCTATTCTAAGATCTCTAAACATTCTCCAAGTTTCCCCCTCACACATACCACTTTTTCTTGACATAAAAATACTCTATTATAGTGTAGGGACAAATTTCCCAAAAGATGCCTCAAGAAACCTTAAAAAAAGCGTCCAAATACATTGAACATTCTATAAAATTTGCCCAGCATCGCGTCCAAATTATCTCGGGCACTGTCGGTGCCATTTTCGGCTCAGTCGGCGTCATTTTCAAGTTGCTCTCTGCACTCTAGCGTCGTCGCTGCCACCCTACGCAGCTCCACCATTTTGATTTGTTTGGCTTCGTCTTAGCTCTGTTGCACCCCGTTTCAGTTGCGTTGTGTTCCTAACAGATATACCTACAAAATAAACATAAAAACTATCTTCCTTTAAATTTTAATTTCATTAAAAAATGTGTGAGAAGTGTAAAAGAGCTTAAGCATGAAAGACATATTAAAATGTGTTAGGACAGAATTTTCTTTCTTGCTCGTTTTTGCTCTAAATTGCATCGTTTTTTCTTCTTTTTCTTCAAAACTCCATTTCTTGTCCCTGAAACCAAAGATATGCAAAATAACTTCCTTTAAAGTGTAATATCATTAAAAATCATTAAAATTGAGCATAAAATATATATGAAATAGTAGTCATTTTTTAGGCGTATCAACAAGCTTTCTAAAAAAAAAGCCTATATGGAGCATTCCTGTAGGAGTTCTATATGCAGTACTGTAAGCCAACAAAGCTTAATCAAGTTTGACTGACCAATCCATTTTTTTTGGATTCACACATTTTTTCAATAATCTTTTAATTTCAAGATTGGATAATTCAGTCAAACGTCTTTTTTGAGGATGATAAGCAGTAGCAATTTGATGTTTGATATGATATTTCTTTGATAAGATATGATATTTCTTTCTTCATTATTACATTTCTGAAATGATTTACCCAAACAGTGATGATCACTCTTAACATCCTAAATCTATAAAATATATTTGTTCTAAAATTTTTTGCTACACTTTGAGCATCACATCGAGGTAAAACAACAACTTCTATCCATTTGGATACATGGTATACTACTATCAATATATATAAATTTCTGAAAGATGGTATAAATGGTTCCATGAAATCTAATCCCCAAACATTAAATATCTTAACTTCCTACACATAATTGAGGGAAATCTCATTTCTCCTAGAAATTTTCTACTTGAAATATTACGTACTCGTTGACATCGATCACATGTTTTGATATAAGCATTAATATCTCTAAAGATCGTAGGCCAATAAAATCCAAATTACAAAGTTTTGAATGTTGTTTTATCAACACCAAAATGTCCTCCAAAATCATAATTATGATATTTTTGGATAATCTCATGAGATTCTTCTAAGAGAACTCATCTTTAAATAATTAGATCATTTCCTTATTTATATAAAAATGGGTCATCCAAAAAATAAGTCTTAGATTTAGATATAAAATTTCTCATTTGTTGGTGCTCTTGGTATGTCAGTCCATAGGGTATAATGTCACAAACAATAAAGTTCACAATGTTGGCATACTATGGAACGCACCACTCATTAATACTGAACTTCACAATGTTGGCATATTTCTTCATCTGGAAAATGTTCATTAATTTCTTTTCAAAATAGAGTGATTTTTCTAATTCAGACCTCGACAGATGATATGCAATTTGATTCTCAGCTCCCTTCTTATCTATTATTTCAAAGTCAAATTCTTGCATAAGAAGAATTCAACGTATCAGTCTTGGTTTGACATCCTTCTTTTTCATTAAATATTTAATAGCAGAATGATTGTATGCACAATACATTTTATTCCAATTAAGTATGATCTAAATTTATCAAAAGCACATACTCTCTTTCTCAGTTGTGGCATAATTAATTTGAGATTCATTAAGAGTTCTACTAGCATAGTAAATTACTTTGAAAATCTTTCATGCTTTTGTCCTTAAACAAATCCAATAACAAAATCATTTGCATCACACATTAATTCAAAAGGTTTTTCCTAATCTGGTGAAATAATAATTGGTGGAGTGACAAATTTTTTTTTTAATAGCTCAAAAGCTTTTAGGCACTCTTTATCAAAAATTAAAATTACATCTTTTTCAAGTAAATGATAAAGAGGCTTAACAATTTATGAATAGTCTTTAATATATCGCATGTAGAATCCAACATGTCCTTAAAAACTCCTAATTTCCCTCACATTTTTTGGTTAAGGTAAATTAGTGATTACTTGAATTTTTGCAGGGTCTACATCCATACCATGTTCTAATATATGATGTCTTAAAACAATTCCACCTGCTACCATAAATTGTCAATTTACTAATTAAGGACTAAATTTGTTTCTTCACAACACCTAAGAACTTTTGATAAATGTTCTAAACTTGATTTAAATGAAGTTCCAAGCACTAAAAATCATCCATAAAAACTGCAATTTCTTTTTCAATTAAATCACAGAAAATAGCCATCAGACATCTTTCAAATGTAGCAGAGGCATTACATAAACCAAAGGGCATTCTTCTAAAATCAAATGTACCATAAGGCCTGATAAAAGTTGTTTTCTGTTGATTCTATAACCATCTAGAAAAAAAAGTATTTATGCCCAGCTAGTCTATCCAACATTTGATTTTTAGAGGGTAGTGGAAAATGATCTTTCCTAGTGGCAAGATTTAATTTCATATGCTAAATGCATATTCGCCACCCTGTGATATGTCTTGTTGGTATTAACTCAGTATGTTCATTCATAGTCAATCACTCCTCCTTTCTTAGGAAAACAGTGAATTGGACTAACCCATGCACTGTCTGAAATAAGGTAGATAATTCTAGCATCTAACCACTTTAATGTTTTTTTCTTAACAACATCTTTCATAAAAGGATTCAATCTCCTTTAAGGATTAGCATTAGGTTTGCAGTTCTCTTCCATATGAATTCTATGCATATAAATTGAAGGACTAATTGATTTAATATCAATAATTGTCCATTCAAAGTCTTTCTTATAGTTCTTCAAAGTTTTCATTAAACTCTCTTTTTTTTCTAAAGTTAAACTTGAGGAAATTATAATCACTAATGTTGAGGAATCACCTAAAAAGGCATATTTTAAATGTTTAGGAAGTAACTTCAACTCAAGTTTAGGAGGTTTCCCAATCGATGAACAAAAAGATTTATCTTTTTATATAGTGTCTAAAACTTCAAATTTTTCTCGAACATTATTCGCCTCAAACATAATTTGAATCTTCCTTATAAAAATCTTTAAATTGCTCTAATTCCTTTTCTTACTCATGTTCTAACTCTTTCACTTCAGATTTCTCTTTATAAGTTATTTTGAAATGATATTCACTCAGATATCTTATTACATCGATTCTGTAACATTCATCATCTTTACCATTTGTAGGATACTTCATTGATACTTCATTGATTTGGTCATTGATTTGGAAATATTAAAAGTAACTATTTGATCATTGACGCACATAGTTAATTTCCTTTTCTGCACATCTATCGTTGCCCTTCCTGTAGCTAGGAAAGGTCTCCCCAAAATGATCAGTTTCTCCTTATCTTCCTCCATATATATCACAAAAAAATCAAAAGGAAAAATAAATCGATCCACTTTCACTAAAACAACTTCTATAACTCTATTAGGATATGTCATTTAATGATCTGCTAACTGTAGAGTTGCAGTAGTATGGGATATTTTTCTGAATCCCAATTTTTTAAATATTGTTAATGACATAAGGTTAATTCTTGGACCTAAATCACATAAAAGTTTCCCATAAAATTTGTCTCCTATTGCGCATGGAATTGTGAATCTTTCGGGATCTTTAAGTTTTTCATAAAGTTTTTTCTGAATTATAACACTGCACTTCTCACTAAGTGCAACAGTCTCGTTACTTTTAAACTTTCTTTTTTCTGTAAAGAATATCCTTCATAAACTCACATAACATGGATTTTTTTTTCTAAAACTCCATCCAATGAAATATTAATTGTAAGATTCTAAAAGATTTCCATAAATTTTGAAAATTTTTTATCCAACTTTTATTGACAAAGTATCTGAGGAAATGGGGGTGGTGGTTTTTCAAAGTCAATTTTTGGTGGAGTAATAGGTCTTTCTAAACTTTTTGGAGCGTCCTCTTCAGGCTCTTCAATTCCTTCTCTATCTACTTCAATCTCTTTTTAAACTCTACCTTCTAGCTTTTTTCTGCTTCTAAGTTGAACGAATTTTACTTGCTCTTTATTTTGTACTTTTAGATTTACTTTTGTATTATCATGAAGTGTTCCTTGGGATCTGTTACATAATTGTCGACACTATTTTTGGGTTAAGGAGTTACACGTTGGAAGCTGTCGGCCATCGAAATCGGAATCCCGTCGTCCGCTTTGAAAAGGCATTAAATTTACATATACATAATTTAGAAAAATATGAAATCAAACCGACCCCATATTTGTTTAAATGAAAGAACACTATACCTTAAACTCTGTATCTATCTCGAAGGATAAAAATAAGACTTGAGGATGAGGCTCGATCAAATAAACTAAGCAATATATGACATTCGTTTGGTCTGCAAAACTAATTTATTTGCTGACAAATTCCCCTATTTAATATAAAGAATTAAATAGGGTTTATATTAAGTTGGGTTCGGATAAGCTCCTATAAGGGCAAGCCCCTATAGTTAATTACATCTTAGATAATCGAAGTCACCTAAGAAAACTCTCGATAAAAATCAAGAAATATTATCTTCAAAGAGGTAAAAAGGATAGGACTTTTCAAAGAGATCGGACAAAGAGGTGTGTAAGAGGAATGATTCAAGTTTGGAGTAATTTGTAGAATCTAAAGGATGAAGAACTAGGGGATGTCACAGAACTGGAGGAGAACCTCGATGACTTCCCAATATATCCTAATGTTTGGCTTCAGTTTTGAGGAGAAATATACAAATGTTTCATCTTCCCAATTTTATTAATTTAGGGCTTACATTTTTGTGAAACAATCACACAAATATCCTGGAAGATGTCAGGATTTTGGTTGTGACAAACGACAACCTCAGAATCCTAAGACGAGTTAGGGCTTAGATTGTATAGCAGAGCTATACAAAGGCTTAATGATGAGTTAAGAATTAATGTTGCATAAGCAAACAAACTTGAAATCATATGGCTTTGCTGATGTAGATAGGATTTGCTATTAAAGATGGTTGTGCTGCCCACAAGAAAGCTCCAAGCTTCTCGCCATGACGAGTTTAAGTTTTCTAATGTGTTAAGTCATAACGTTAAATCAGACGTCCTTATGGTTATGGTCATTTAAATATTATGGAGGATGTTAAAGTTGATTAGAACGACACCGGTTAGGATCCTACGGTCCCTCGTTCCGGCACCACTATTTTTTATCGGATTAACTTAGTCCAAATGAATTTGCTAAACTCAACTGAATGAGTTCCATACTTTTATTTAGACTGTGGAAAGTCTCTTTAGCAACTGTAGGTTACCTCCTCCGAGGGATTCCCGATGATCCGATAGAGATGTCTTAATTTAGTTGCAATTGTTGTTTGTGTGATGTTTGTGATTAAATTTTAAGTAGTCTTATATTTTGAATGTTGTGGTGGTGCATTTTACCTTGGTTGACTTTAATTTTTATTTTGGTTTTGCGAAAATCCTAGTAGTTTTTGTTTTCATGCAGGGTGGCCTTGTTGTTTAACATGCAAGTCTTATAAGCATAAAAATATCATGTGGAAAGTACAAGAAAAGACAATATTGTAAACTGTAAAAGCATACCTGATGAGTCTTCTTGTTCCACCACCTGAGAAGTCAGTACTTGCAATGGATGTATATAGTGTTGCAAGGAATTTAAATTGCATGAGTAGATGGGTGTTTAGGTACAAAACCCTAGGTTATTTTTGTATTGAATATCAAAAGATCCTAGTAGATGATTTTAGGACAAAAATATGTCAAGTTTAATTTACCCTTCAGGAAGTCCAATTGATTTCAAAATGGTCGATGCATGTCCCCAGTTCACTTTGAAGATCTCTTGAAATATTTCGAGTTCATTTTTGACTTATCATGCTATTCCCTTAATCATCTAAGGCTAGAGTGTGGCTACCCGTTGCTCAGTGAAACTCAACAATTTAATTATCCTAAAGATAGAGTACTCGATTAATCAACTGATATTTCCCTTATAAATTTTTGTGCGTGGGTGCTCCTAAGGTAAGTCTAGGTTATTTAAAACTGTGGTGTCCGTGATTAAGGTCAGACTTTTAGTGTTTAAAGATATTAGTCACCAATTATGTCATCTTTTAATTCTAATCATTTGAGTTTAGAAATGGAGCCTAGGTCACTACTAAGCCTTTAATAATCAGAATAGGAGAAATGGTGATTATCAAGGTTTTAATTTAAGTAATCATATATCCATATCAAATGGTCAAACCATCCTCAACTTTGGGCTTAAGAAAAGTAAACTATCATGGCCCATCACTTAAGAATCGTCTGATCTTAGTTGACGTCCAGGTCATGCATGTTGGGGGAATTATGATCTTGTTGATGTTGTGCAAGGGTGGTGAGTGAGTTTCTAACTTTAACCCCATTGTATTTCAATCATCCAAACATGTTTCTTAAGATCAAAATTACCCATTTTTCTCTTGGCTAATCCTAAATTTTGGTTAAGGCACCAAAGCCTAAAATGACTATTTTGCCCTTGGGGCACTTCACCTTAAAACTCATTAAACACAACTCAAATGATTGTTGAGGGTTTAGAGTGTCATATTTATGAGGTAATTATAATGTTAGAGGAGAACATGTGGACTACCCAAAATTTTAATTTAATTTAGACAATTATTTAAATTTAGAAAATAACATTTTCAAAGGTTAATCTATTTAATTTTCCAAAATAAAATTTATATTTATGGAAAAATTATTAGAGGTTTCCTAAGGTCAGATAAACACTTAGAAAAAATTTCATGATTTTTGAATCAAATTTCTAATTTTATTATTTAATTTTAGATCAATTTTCATGATTTATTTAAATAGAAAATAGTGTTTTAATTAGATTTTTTTTAATACTTTTAGTAGACTCCTCTTAGTTCAAAAAACTCAGAGAATCAAATTTTATTTTTTTGAGAATCAAATTTTATTAGTAGACTCCTCTTAGTTCAAAAAACTCAGAGAATCAAATTTTATTTTTTTGTGATTTTTAATTTATTTAATATAATTATTTTAGTGTTAAGCCCTGAAAAATGCTTTTTTAAGCCCTTAAAATTTATTTTTAACTTAGAAAAATTTGGAAAAATATCCTAATCAATTCTAAATGATCAGGGGACATTTTCACTCATTCTGAACCATTTTTTATATTTTTGAAAATTTTGATTATTTTAGTTACTTTTAATTTAAAGTATATTTTTAAAATTAAATATTTTCAGAAAAATAATTTTCATAATTTTTCTAAGCATATATAATTTAATATAATTATTTTTATACAAAAAGTAAGGTTTCCTTAAGAAATGCTTTTTAGTGCCTAGACTAAGCTAAATAATTTAGATATTTTTACAGTGGGTAAACATGATTTTTATGAACAATGTGTAATTGATTTTGTTAATATTTTACATGTATTTTATTTACACAAAATAATACAAGGTATTTACATTTAACTAAGTATAAAAATTTAGAAAATGATTTAAAGCATTAACATGTTTTTTCCAAGATTTCTCTGACCATAGAAAACCTTCTAAAATTGTTCTCATAATTTTTCAAGTGGCATTTTGATTTATATAATTAAAATAATCCAAAATGATCACCTTAGCTTGAAAATTAGGGTTATCAGCATAGAGTGCCCTCTGACTTTGGAAAAATCAGAAGACATGGGCCTTGTCATGAGGAACAAACCATCAAAATTTCAAACCATGGTGAAATGTTTTAAGCCATAGAGAATTAAAATACTATAGAGGGTATTTATTAATTAAAAATCAAGGAGTGAGAAAATAATTTTTATTTTTGGTCCACATATTTTCCTCTATTCACTGAGCAAGAGACAATTTTTTTTTATTTTTATGATTTTTCTATTTTATTTTTATGATTTTTCTAGAGAAAGAGATGGATTTTTGAAGTTTAGGCATTTAAAATAATTCAAAAATCCCTATTTTTCTACTTATCTACGCGGCACTGACAGGATCCTAAGCAGCTTCGAAAGAACACGCGGTGATCTGCCATTTGATGTTGGCATCCCCCTCAGCTGCCACGTGGATCGCACTTTATGAACCATGGATCTGTCTTGTTTGATCTCATCTGTCCATTGGATACACGCGCGATCGGGTGGCTCTCCGTTATTCTCCCCAAGTGACCTAACCCATGAGCCATTCACACTAAAACCTTAAGATCTTGGCCTAGAATCAACCAAATCATATGGGGATTGTTCCTAAGCCTTCATCTACTTAAGACGAACACATCTATACGGTTTATATGGTATGAAATATAGTAAATAAGTATGGAGGGTTAAAACAAGCTTGGTTTAGGGTTGGAGTTCAATACCTTTGTCTAAAAAGGAGGCCTCAATCAGATGGTTGTGGTAGCTTTGATTGGTCCCATTGAACCTCCATATTAAATCCCAAGCCTTGGTGAATTTTCTAAGTATGAATTCGATCAAGGTAGATTTTAGGTGTTGGTCTAGAGCTAGGTTAGAGGTTGTTGAGAGGGGGTTTTTGTTGGGAATCAACTTATTTCACTGTGGGGATGGTGTGTGCTTAATTAATTTAAGTTTGGTTCATTATGGAGGTGTCGAGAGATCTGTCCTAATTTTAGGGCAAATTTCAGTAATGATATTGGCTATGTGGGGTGGCAATCAGTGGCTGAGAGCAAGAGGATTGCACTTGTGATGGTTTGGAGAAGCTCTCGTGAGATTTTTACAGAGTTTCCTTAAGGTTCTAAGCACACCTTCTTTGGCCATGGAGAGCTCCATTTAAAGCCACGGCTACCTGATGGAGCTCAGGGCTTGGAGTTATGTGCTAAAGCTTGCTGAGGTGGAGGGAAGAAAGGTTCTAATGGACAATGGGAGTGATCCAAGTCAGGGAGGTTCAATTTTAGGTTTTGGCCACTTGGGACTCCCTTAGGCTGGTTGTTTCCAGTGGCTGAGGAGGTGGCTAGCCCGACTATGGTCACTTCTTGGATCGGTAAGGCCAGAGAGTTGCTAATGATGTCTAACTCCTAAGGGTAAGTGATGATGAAGGAGATATTTAAAGTTTAAGCCAAATATGGGGTGAAATCCCTTAAATCAAGGGACCATTGGTCCATAGCTCATTTTGGCTGGTTTAGGTGGGTTTAGCCTGGTCCATAGGGTGTGCTTAGTGGCTGTGGTGTCATCAATTTGGTGGCTTAGGCATGTCTAAGTCAATTTTGGTGCATGGGTCCAATTTGGGTCCAAATGGCCAAAAGTTGGGTTTAGTTAAGCTAGCCATGACTTTAAGCCCAATTGATAGGTCAACATTATGTAGATGATTGTTATGAAGGTTTTTGGAGAAGGAATAAAATGATTTTGAGTTCAATTGGAAGCTCAATTTGAAGGATTTTGGGATCTTAGTCAATTTCGGCATGTTGGGCTAGACTTGGGTCTAAATTGGGCTAAGGTTGGGTGAAGTTCAAATTGATTATGGAAAATGGTCTATAGGAATGTCATGAAGAGTTTTCAACATAAATTGGGTGCCAATTTTGGGATTAAGGCATTCAATTTTGTGGATTTGGAGAGAGAGCCAATTTGGGGCAAATTTAGGGATTTTTGGACTTGCGTTGAAACTAAGTGAAATTGAGGCTTCACCAAGGCCAATTTAAGGTTTAATTTGGTTTTTATGCCAATTTGGGGCAAATTTAGGGATTTTTGGACTTGCGTTGAAACTAAGTGAAATTGAGGCTTCACCAAGGCCAATTTAAGGTTTAATTTGGTTTTTATGATTGTTATGAAGATTTTAGGATTCAAATTGGGGCAATTGAGTAGGTTATGGGGTTCAATTTGGTGGGATTAAGTCATATAACCAAAATTGGGGGTTTGACTTAGATCAAAATTGAGCTCAAAGCATGGGCCAATTAGGCTTGGGTTTTGTTTAGATTGGTCATATAAAGGGTGAATTTGAGTTTAGGATTGAAATTGATGGAAATTGGGACCAAATTAATCGACATTTAAGGTGAATTTGGGGAAATTGGGCCCTTTAAAAGCAATTTGGGGGTTTTGGTCAAAATGGTCCAATTGACCAACTTGGGAAAATTGGGAATTTTTGGAAATTTTTGGGATTTTTGGTTTGGAGACATTTGGAGTATTGGAGTAATTTTGGAGGTTTTGGAAAAATTTGGGGTGCCAAGGGTATTTTTGTAACTTTGGCAATTTTGGGGTATTTTGGTGAAGTTGAATTTTTTGATGGTTTTGGGTAATTAGGGTATTTTGAAATGGTTTGAAATAATTTTTGAACAAATTTTGGTATTTTTTGGTGAAATTGGGATTTTTGGCTAAATTTGGGATTTGGGGGTACTTAGGTAATTTGGGTAGGTTTGGAGGTAAAAGGTCAAATTGAATATTTTTGGTAGAATTGCGATGTCAACCACCATATATGAGCTATGGACCAATGGAATCCCCATTTGGGTCCTCTGTGTATTGGTCTTAGCTAAACCCTATCCTAGGGCTAGTGGGTTTAGGGAACCATCTACATGAGTCTCTCAAAAGATCAAAGGGTCAAAGTCAACAATTTTGGATTTAGGGTTGTGAACGATTGTGGGTGAGAGTGGGTGTAGGTGAGTGAACAAGCTCTAGACCAATACCCAAAGTCAATCCTAAGGTCAAATCAGTCTTATGGGAACTCATCTTGAGCTCCCTAATACTGACCCCACCTACTAAGTGCTAGAGGTTAGGACTAATATGTGAAACTTCAAGTTGAGCAAGAAGAAGTTTAAAATTTATAATGGTGAGGGTTCCTTTTCTAATTTTCTAAGAATAATCAACAGGAAAATCCTATGGCTAGACCTTAGGCAACTAAAGAGGGAAAACTAAACCTCAACCAAAAGTGAGGTCAACAATAATTAATTGAGTATTTGTCCAAGTTGATTCTCAATATTTCTAACTGTAGCTCTTTAACTTCGTAACTGATTTACCATTTGTAACAACACTTCTTCTTTAGACAACTTTTTCTCCTTAAAATTTGGATTACTGTTAAAACCTGGAGGATAAGTAGGTCTATAATTACTATTCTATAATTACTATTATACTATTACCTTAGTTGTTCCAGTTTCCCAATGGGTTTACTTGGTTGTTCCCCCATCGCTGATTATTATCACCCAAATTATTATTTAAGTTAAAGTTAGGATGGTTCTTCCAATCGGGTTATAATAGTTTGAATATGGGTTATTTGGTTTATTGTTTATGGCATTCAAAGTTTTTAATGATGATTGAGAATCTACCATTTGGCCAAATAAATTCTCTTCAATCATTGAAATTGGTTGACAAAAATTCATTCCAAATTGGTCCAACTTCCTTGAAATTGTAGCAACTTGATTTGTTAACATTCTAAAAGCATGAGATTCATGGATATTGGCTACATTCTTAGGATTTACCCTCTCAAAAAGACCACTGAAAATTATTAGTAGCCATCTCTTCAATTAAAGCATAAGGGTCATGAAATGGTTTTCACATTAATGAACCACAAGCAGCAGCATCGACAATAAATCTAAGAGATCCAGCTAATCCATTTTAAAAGGTTTGAACTGTTAACCAATATAGTATAACATGGTGTGGAAACTTTCTCAATAGTACTTTATATAGTTCCCTCACTTCATAAATAAATTCCCTTTCAAACTGATAAAAAGATGTAATATCATTTATAAGCTTCTCAGTTTTTTATGGTGAAAAATGTTTAGTAAGGAATTTCTGCGCTAAATCACCCCAAGTTGTGATAGAACTAGGTGCTAATGAATTTAACCATATCTTAGTATCTTAGATTTAACCATATCTTAGTCTTATCCCTCAGTGAGAAAGGAAAAAGTCTAAGTCTTATAACATCATCCAAAACACCATCATATTTAATTGTAGCACATAATTCTAAAAAACTGGCAAGACGTAAATTTAGATCTTCAGTTCGTGCTCCCCCAAACTGATTATTTGATACCATATTGATAATAGCAGGTTTAATTTTAAATGAGTTATCCTCTATAGTAGGTTTTTGAATATAACAATGAAGTTCATCTATTGTAGGATTTGCATAAACTCTTATAGGTCTAAGTTCTTGAATAATTTTAACATTTTGATTATTTTGTTTTACCATTTCTTGAAATTTTTGGTCTTTTGTTGTATTTTGAAATTTTTTTATTTTTTTAATAGTTATTTCTAATTCAAAATCGTAAGGCACTAGTCCTTTATAACTTGAACTACTCATACATTACTACGAACAACATAAAATAAAATCACACAAATAAGAACTTATATAACACCACTACAGTATTCTTATAATAAATCTAAAAAAAATTAAATAAGACTTTCTAAAAGTAGAAATTTTGCTTTCTTAAAAATTCTTTCAAAAATTTTTATTTTCCCGGCAACGATGCTAAGAAGTTGATGCCAGTTTTTTATGAAAGTACTATGAAGTATGTGATTATATTCTTAATTTTCCTTACTTATGTTTCTTACTTTGGAATGACACCAAAAACTTGATTCTAAGGAAATAAAAATACAATTAGTATATTTAAATATTGGGATACTATGCAAGTATATGCATTATTATCAAGTAATATAGGACTTTTTTATTAAGCCCCAAATATCGACCCACATGGAGAATTTCAATTTAAATAAGTCAGAAGAATTAGATAACAAATTCTATTTTGCAAAATATTCTTACTTAAACTATAGATGTTATAATATGAATGAAAGTTTGATTTTCTTGATAATTTTTAATAATTAAAAATAAAGTAAACAACTAACTAAATTGAACTAGATAATTGTAAGATGAAAACAATATAAATAAAATATTTTTTCCTTAATCATGAATCAGTAACAAGTATAGAAATTTTGTTGTGGAAGTATTCCAATTGTGTTGTGCCAAATAGGAGCAATATTATTCTTTACCCTTACTATAGATGCTACAAAAAAATATTGACTAATTTAAAGTTTGAATAGTCTTGAAGACATGATAGGTAGGGAAGATACTAGCTCTCACTCTAGAGTTCCCTCTTCTCCTTCCACCTGGGGGCTAACATCCCATTTCAAAACCTAAAATAATAAACCAAATTGGGGGCTTTAGACTATCACTCTAAAGTTCTCTAACTCTACACCCTTCAAAGTTTATTTCTTTATTTATTTGCATTCAACAATATGAATTACATTCTCAACCATACAATCTCATGTGATTTTCACCATTAGTTAACTAAAACAATATCATCACGGATCTTACATATTCTCACAACAAATATTAACATCTTAAGTGGCCAAATCAAGAAGTAAATAAAGTATAAGGTTTAAAATCATCACAACTTATTCCAACATTACATATTAACACTTCGCACAACTTCCATCCAACACTTAATCACTTTTCAATTTAAGAAAAAAGATAAAAAAAACCTACTCATAACTCATGGAGAAAACACAACCACCCTTAATTTTAAAAGTAGAAATCATGTAAACAAACAAGAAGTATAAATTAAAACCAAATGTAGTAAGAAGGATAAAAAGTTATCTCAAATTCTCGCCACCAACCTCATGAAGTTCCTTTGAATCTCTTCTCTTCCTTTCCCTTACAATAATCTCTACTCACTACAACTCCTCTCCTTCTTTTCTCTAAACGTATCCTAAATAATCTAAGAGAGAGTGAGAGAGGCATTGATAGCTAATTTGGGGCGAGAGTGGGAGATAGCAGGGCTCTTCAAATAAATCTAAGTCTTCTTTTATAATTTTCCAAAAGGTTCTTTGGTGTCTATTAAAAATGTGCCCACATTCAGTGAATCTTCCAAGCATTGCCTCCTTTCAATAGCCATTTGAATGTATTTTCGTGTCCATTAACTATATCCAACGTTTTCACCAAGAGTTGCATCAAATGCCTCTTAAAAAATTATCCAAATTCTTTGAATCACCAAGTAACTACCTCTAGCGCATAAGTGCAAGGTATGTGGCGCTTAGGCACGGCCTTCTCAGTTTTTGATGGTGTTTAAGTACCTGCAATGGGTGCTTAGAAGTCATAGTTACTTTCCACACATTCTTCATTTTTGCTCCAAATTTAATCCTTTTTCACTCCATGCACCATTTTTCAACCATTTGATTGTACCTAAGATAAAAACACACAAATGCCTTCATTTAAAGCGCAATATCCTTAAAAATAATTATAAAATATGTGCATAAATACTATATATGTATCAGATACTTCACAAGTATACGTATCTTTTTCATGAAATATAGGACTGTTTGATTAAGCCCTGAATATTGAACCCATAGAGAGAATTACAAATTTTAAAGAAGAAATTAAATAAAAAATTCTAATTTGAAAAATATTATTACTCAAACTGTAAGTGGCATAATAGGAAAGAAAGTTCAATTCATTTTAGTAATTTTAGATAATTGAAAATAAAGTAAACAACTAACTAAATTTAACTAGATATTTGAGGATGAACACAATATAAATAAATTATTTTTTTCCTTATCATGAATCAGTAACATGTATTGGAATTCTATTGTGGAAGTATCCAAATTGTGTTGTGCCAAATAAGAGCAATATTATTCTTTACCCTTATTAGAGATGCTATAAAGAACATTAGCTAATTTAAAGTTTGAATAGTGTTAAAGACGAGCTAGGTAGGGAAGATACTAGCTCTCACTCTAGAGTTCCCTCTTCTCCCTTCATATGGGGGCTAACACTCATATAAAAACCTAAAATAATAAAGTGAATTGGGGGCTTTAGCCTGTCACTCTAAAGTCCTCTATCTAAAGTCCTCTAACTCCTCTAACTCTATACCCTTCAAAGTTTGTTTCCCTATTTATTTGCACTCAATCATATGAATTACATTCTCATCCATATAATCTCATGTGATTCTTACCATCAGTTGACTGAGAAAATACCATCTTGGATCTTACATGTTCTCACAACAGATATTATCATCGTAATTTGCCAAACCAAGATATAAATGAAGTACAAGGTTTTAAATCATCATAACTTATTCCAAAATTAAAGACCAATACTTTCCACAACTTCCATCAAATACTTAATTACTATTCATTTTAAGGAAAAAAATAAAGAAAAATACTCAGAATTAATGGAGAAAATACAACCACACTTAAGTTTAAAAGCAAAAGTAGAAATCATGTAAAAACATAACAAGTCTAAATTAAAATCAAATGTAGTCACAAAGATAAAAATGTATCTCAAATTTCTCTCCACCAAACTCTTGAAGTTCCTTTCAATCTCTTCTCTTCCTTTCTCTTACAATACTCTCTACTAACACCACAACTCTTGAATTTCTTCTCTCTAAAAAAATCCTAATAAATCTATGAGAGAGGGACATCGATGACTAATTAAGCCCCTCCCAATGATTCAATCCAACAATCCAAGTCTTCTTTTATAGTTTTATAGTTTTCCAAAAGGTACTTTGGTGTCTCTTCAAAATGTGTCTACATTCAATGAATCTTCCAAGAGTTGCCTCCTTTTGATAGCCATTTGAATGTATTTTAATGTCCATTAGCCTTAAACCACTTCTTCACTAAGATTTTCTTCAAAACCCCATTCAAAAATTCATTCAAATTTATTAAATCATCAAATAAATACCTCTGGCACTTAAGCGCGAGGTATGCGGCAGTTAAGTGTGGCTTTCTCTGGTATCCTGGTGCTTAAGCACCAGTTCTGGGCGCTTAAGCGCCATAGTTCTATTGCACACATTCTTCATTTTTTCACCAAATTTGATCCATTTTCACTCCTTTCACCATTTTTCATCTTTTTGACTGTACCTAAAAGAAAAACGCACACCTTCCATTATAGCGTAATATCCTAAAAAATAGGTATAAAAAAGTATACATAAATGTGTTATAATTTTGGTGTATCAAAATCTCTTAAATTTAAAATGTTACTTGTCCTCAAGTGATACTCGAATCTTTCAAAACTAAAATAAGTAGATTATGTAAATGAGTTTTTCCTAGGATACTCTAAAATTTTGATCTAGAAATATAGTAGTCCAATTTAGAAAAGATTTTAGTGAATGAGACCAACTTAGAGTTTAGAAATCTTTAATGTAAGGATGTCTGAAAATAAGAGTTCCTATCTACTTCAGAAATACTTGTAAATTCTCTAAATATAGGGTTTAGGCATTCTATCTTCTCTATTTAAAAATTTTTATTAAAAATAAATATACTTGCTATATCACATCCTTATGTTTAAGATTTTCTCAAATCTTACACTTTAAAAAGATCAGTTGTGGAACAAATTTTTGATTAGGCACTAATTTTCAAACTTCCCCTCCCTTTTTCAGCTTTACTTTTCTTTTTCTCTTTTCATTTTCATTTTCATTTTCTTTTTCTTTTCCTTTTTCAGATGAGGATTACTATATCTTGATAGACCTTTAATGATTTTAAATTCCAATCCTCCTTTCTTAAAGCAAAGTTTTGATATATATCTTTTACTTAATAATATAAAAATATTTTTGAAAATTATTTTTAATAAAATAAATTTAAGTATTGAAAATAAAAGTCTAATCCTTCTATATTTTTCAAAAATACAACTTCTCCTACTAAAGATAGTTACACAATATTTATCCTATACTAAAAATTTTAAACTTTAATTTTTAGTTCATTACTGTAAGATTTAACTGAATTTTCTTACTTATTTCTATATTCAAAGTTTTACTTCCCTAATATAACTTCATATACATAATCATTTTCTCCGATCAAAATTAAGAAGGAATGAAAACTAACAATAACATGCTCGAAAGAATTTTCATACTCTAAATATACAAGTAATAAAATTAAGAACAGGAGTTAAAATTAATTGATTAAAATTTAACTTAACTTTATCATATATGAGATTCATTAAACTTCTATGCAATGGAGGATAACATAAAAGCAAATAAACACACTAAAATTAATTCACAACTGTAACATAAAGAAAATCAATGGTAGTAAAGTGAAAATTTGAACACGAAGTTCTTTGGTGAAAGTTAGTAATATTCTAAAACTTCCTAATATTTAGGATTAAGTTCTACACAAACCAACAAAATACACTAAACAACACTGTTAACACAATTACTACCACAAAAACAAAATATAACTACTCACAATAACACAAACAATAGCTGTCGTCTCAATAATTATAACAAAAAACAAAGTAACAGTTCAACACAACCAATACATATAAAGTTCACAATTTAAAAATTAAATTACTCAAATCAATCCTCCTCCTCCTCATCATCATCATCACTGTCTCAAAAAGTAATAGGCTCATATGAAGGGGATTGTGGATATGAAGGAAAAAATACACTTTGGTCAACCCTGATAAGTTTCTCCAAATATGAATGAAATTTTTCTTCATAGTCACTATGTCTCTTCAAATAATCATCAATATGATCTACAGAGTTCTCCAAATTTAACACCTTATCGGTTGTATAATTGATGTTATTTAACATCCTTTGTATTAATTGTGCCTGCAAATTAGAACTAGTAGACTGACCTTATTTAACTAGTACACTGTTAACACAATTACTACCACGAAAACAACATATAACTACTCACAATAACACAAACAATAGCGGCAGTCTCAACAATTACAACACATAACAAAGTAACAGTTCAACACAACCAATACATATAAAGTTCACAATTTAAAATTTAAATTACTCAAACCAATCCTCCTACTCATCATCATCATCAGTATCCCAAAAAGTAGTAGGCTCATATGAAGGGGATTGTGGATATGAAAGAAAAAATACACTTTGGTCAACCCTGATAAGTTTCTCCAAATATGAGTGAAAATTTTCTTCATAGTCACTATGTGTCTTCAAATAACCATCAATATGATCTACAGAGTTCTCCAAATTTAGCACCTTATCTGCAGTATAATTGATGTTATTTAACATCCTTTGCATTAATTGTGTCTGCAAATAAAAACTAGTAGACTGACCTTGTAATGTAGATGCACATGAAGTAGAAACATGAGATTTAGAAGCACTTGAACTTCTAGAAAATCCTCCTCTCTAGCTTAAAATAAAATGATGTGAATAAAATATTACATTAACATTCATGATAGGCTTTAGAGGCTGCAGAATCTCCTCCCAACTATCAAATCTCACACCAGTCTACTCACAAAAAGAAAAGGTAAAGGATGTGAATCCCAAACCTGCAGTAGTGGCAGCTCTAGCAGAACTAGTGATTGTCTGATAAATTTAGGATCAAATATCGATCAACTTAAACTCTTGAATACAATAGTTCAGGGTGGTTCTTTCTCTTGTAACTTCACTAAGGTGATTGGTAGGGAGTGGACAAGCTAAAATAAAATAGTGTCATGCTTTTGATGTGGAATCAAGCTTTGACACAGGGAAATTTACTCTCCTTTCATTTGTTATTTTCCATAATCCCCCTTCCTGCAGTCAATGAAGGAATAATCTCATCTAACACTTCCTCAGTCAAAATATAATTTGAAGAAAAACACATTATAATACGGGGTAGCTGGTAAAAAAAATTTATTACCTCAGGGGAAGAAACTACTGATTTTCCTCTGACCATAACTTGATCTTCCTTAGATTCAGGGAAATTAGCGTAGAACTCCCGATCCACAGAAATTACTGCTACAGTGAAAAAAAAATAGAATCGTTTCCACTATCACCGAACTATTAAATCTTCAACTGCTCCACCCAGGTTTTTGAAACACCGCTCAGGAATTAATTTTCTTGATTGCATTGCTTCAGTATAACTATCTTGAGCTTTCAAACTAACAAACTTACAAGTATCGAAGTTTGAATTCCCCTTACTCCTCTTAATTCTTGGTTTCATTTCTAAAAAACACATAAAATTCACAAAAAAATACTAAATCCAAGTCTAAATCACTAAAATCATCTTCCAAAAACTTAAACTATCATTTTCATGCATTGTACATAGATTTTTCTCAAATTTTCACCATGAATAGTGATTTTCAGATAAATCCCTCATGGTGAAAATAAAATTTTTTTACATAAAAGTGAAGTTCCCACCTTGAGGAGATGAAATCTAGCAAATTTAGCTTAATTCCACCAAGAAATCACTTTAGAAGGAGCCCAGGTCCCAAAATTGTGAAATCATGAGGAAGAAGATGATAGACGGGGCAAAAGTGGTATTTTTCGGCTCAAGTTTTCACTTTTAACAATTCCCAAACCAGTTTAAGAGAACAAACACTTAAGCATGATTGGTTTGTCGGTTAGGCGCCTACCTCTCAGGTAGTCAACGCTTAAGGGCGAAGTTTTAGTGCTTAGGCACCAGTGCACAAATTCTTATATTTTTGATTTTAAGTGAAATGCAAATCTAGCCTTAGTCAACCACCCCTAAATGGTCTTTTACATCTTATTAACTATTTTATTCCCCTTCAATTTTCCTCTTTCTCAAATTCACCATTTTTCATAAATTCAATTCAACACAAAATTTTACACACAAACAAATACTTACATTAATTAACCAAATAAATACAAACACTTGTGATACATACTTTCTCAATCTAAAGAGTTTTGGAAGAGATAACTCTTAAACACATATTTTAAATACTAAACAAACTCAACATAAAAACACTTAAAACAAACTTAACACTAACATCAAAACGTCTAAAATAAATAAATACTAACATCAAAAAACAACTAAACTCTAGAAATTAAACACTAACATTCTAGTTCTGGTGGAACAAATTTTGCCCTTTCATTTGTTTCTCTTGGGGCATTTGGAATATAGATCTGAAAGAACGAACAGTGGTGAAGAACTCTAGTTGAGTCTTCTTCAATCCATTTATTATTCAAGTGCATAGCTTTGTTCGCTTCTTCTGTAAAACTTGTATGGCTAAATTGCATCTTAAGTTGTCATCCAATATGCTCCAAATGTGTAATAGTCTCATTCAACTTCACTTCAATTAAAGCTACATCAGCAAGAATCATCCATAAACACTTCTATTCTATCATCAATTAACTTACTAAATATAGACATCATACATCTTTGGAATGTTGCAGGTGCATTACATAATCTGAAAGGCATTCTTCGAAAAGCAAAAGTTCTAAAAGGACTAGTAAATGTTGTATTTTCTTGATCCTCAGGAGCAATAGAAATTTGATGGTAGCCGATATATCCATCTAAAAAACAAAATATTTGTGCCCAACATGCTATCCAATATTTGGTCTAA
>NW_018164463.1:762157-764226 GCF_001263595.1 Phalaenopsis equestris
CAAATCATTTAACTCTGAAGATATAATAATAGATAATGTAGATGAGTTTCCCAAAAACACATACTTCAAGTGGTTAGGCAATATTTTCAACTCAAGTTCAGGTGGTTTTATAATTGATGGAACTAGATTCTTATCAGCGTTTCCTATAATATCCAACATCTCAAATCATTCCTGAACATAATCTAATTCTTCATTTTCTATTTCATCCAAAATAACTTCATCTTTGTCTTCAAAATCTTTTTTTTTTCAAAATATTCTTTAAAATGCTCGTTCAATAGATGTTCACTAATTTCAATGAGAAAACATTCATTGTCACTTTCAACAGCAAGATATTTCATAGATTTAGTAATGTTAAAAGTCACTTCTTGATCGTTAACTCTCATAGTTAATTCTCCCTTTTGAACATCTACCATAGCTCTTCCAGTAGCTATAAAAAGGTCTCCCTAAAATTATAGGTATTTCTTCATCTTCCTCCATATCTAAAACAATAAAATCCATAGGAAAGATAAATTTATCAACTTTTACTAACACATCTTCTATAACTCTCTTAAGATAAGTAACTGAACAATCCGCTAACTGAAGAGTTACAAAAGTAGGTGAGACTTATCATAATTCTAATCTTTTGAAAATTGATAGAGGCATAAGATTAATGCAAGCTCCCAAATCACATAAAGCTCTTCCATAGAATCTTTCACCGATAGCACACTGTATAGTGAAACTACCTGGATCTTTTAATTTTTCAGAAAGCTTTTTCTGAATAATTGCACTACACTCTTCGCTAAGTGCAACAATCTCATTATCAGTGAACTTTCTTTTCTTGTTCAAAATATATTTATTAAACTTCACATAATTGGGTAATTGTTCTAAAGCTTCTACGAAGGGAATATTTACCGTTAACTTCTTAAGAATTTCAAAAAATTTGGAAAATTGTTTATTCTATTGATGTTGCTTCAATCTTTGAGGAAACGGTGGTGGAGGTTTCTCCACAGTAATTTTCATTGGTGTAAGCGAATATTCTAAATCTGGGTATTCATGATCATTTTCTTTTCCTGTATCCACCTTCTCTTTTTCAGTTTCCATTTTTTTCTACACTCTTGTTTCTAATTCTTTTCCACTTCGTAATTGTATTCCTTTTATCTGTTCTTTTCCTTGATCTTTAGGATTTAATTCCACAGTACTAGAAAAAGTTCCCAATGTTCGGTTACTAAGCGTAGTAGCGATATGCCCCAACTGGTTTTCAATATTCTTGAAAGCAGTTCCTTGATTTTGTAGCTGGTTTCCTTGAATTTGTAATTGATTTCCTTGATTTTGCAATTGTTGACCCATGTTCAGTATCATCTCTTCCATAGACAGCTTCTTTTCCTTAAATTGAGTGTTACTATTAAATCTTAGAGGATAATAAGGTCCATAATTAACATTTCCTTGGTTGGATGAATTTCCCAACAGGTTTACTGGGTTGTTTGCCCATTCTTGATTTGTAGAAGAATTGTTATTCAAATTAAAGTTAGGATGACTTTTCCAACCCGGGTTATAATAGTTCAAATAAGGATTATTGAGTCTATTATTAATAGCATTTAGAGTCTCATAAGAAGGTTGAACATCCACAAATTGCCAAGATGAATTCTCTTCCATCATAGTAGGTGTTGGAGAATAGTTCATTCCATAATGATCTAATTTCTTGGATATTGCAACAATCTGCGAAGCTAACGTAGATAAAGCATTAGAATCGTGGATACTAGCTACTCTTTTAAGATTTATCCTTTCAGATGGCCATTTAAAATTGTTGGTAGCCATCTCTTCTATTAATGAATAAGCCTCATCAAAAGATTTTGACATTAAAGAACCACCAGCAGCAACATCTATAATCGATCTAAGAGATCCCACTAATCCATTGTAAAAAGTTTGAATTATCAACCAATCTGGTAACGAATGATGAGGACACTTCCTAAAAAGATCTTTAAATCTCTCCCAGGCTTCATATATTGACTCTCCATCAATCTAATAGAACGATGTTCTGTCATTTCTAAGTTTAGCAATTTTGGATGGAGGGAAATATTTGGATAGAAATT
>NW_018164463.1:764415-769360 GCF_001263595.1 Phalaenopsis equestris
CTTGATTGTTCTCATTATTTTCCATTGTGTCAGGATTTCTAGGTTCTTTTCTCGATTTTCTAATTCTCCTACCAGTGCGTTCTAATTCTGAATCGTAGGGTATAAGATTTTCAGGTCCAAATTTTACGCATACAATTGAAATCAGTCCACAGAAAAATAGTTAACTAAATATGAAAATAAGTTGCAATTCAAGTAAAAGTTTTCTAATAGTCTTAATTTGTCCGTTACTCTAATTATGATTTTTTTTTTAAAATCTAATTTTTAGACCACATGAGAATCTATGCATAATATCATATTTCTTAATCAATTTGTCAATTCTCTTATTCCTAAAATGAGATCCTCCATCAGTAATAATTACTCTCGGCATTTGACAGCGACTTTATATATGCTCAAAAATACAAGAATTTGATACTGCTGCTAGAAGATTTAAATCTCCGGCAACGGCACAAAAAACTTGACAATAGTTATAGATTTGATAAATATGTGTATAAAATATTCAATAATTGTAAAGTCACACTTATCAACGCAAGTATACGTATCGCTTAAGTAATACAGGCTCTAATGTAGTCGTGGATATCGATCCCAAAGTGTGTAATATTAGAGGCTATGAACTTAAGATTTAGAAAATCAATACTTAAGCACAACAACATAGTTCAAATTGCATATTTGTCACTAATAGGCAATTAAAATAAAAATGTAATTTTAATAAACTCTCAATCAACTAATTCTACTAATAAAGTTTCTAATGTGAAGTTCAATATATAAGACAACATCCTTCTCCTTGTCAAGAAATTTAAGTGAATGGATAAAGTGAATCGGTTCAAATTGTATTGTGCCAAATAGGAGCATGCATATTCTTTACCCTTTGGACCAGGCATAAAGAACATTGACTAATATTATACTTGGTTACTGAATCTTCGGCTAGGCTGGGAGGATACCGACTCTTACTTTGGAGCTGCCACGTTTCCCTCGCCTGAGGGCTAACATCTACACTTCAGCACCCAAATGATAGAATCAAATTGAGGATTTTAGTCTGCCACTCTAAAATATCCAATTCTGCACCTGATAATTTTTATTTCCCCATTTATTTGCACCCAACTTCCAAGGACTTTGAACTCCCTAAATCTTGAATGTAATTCTCACGTTAGTTGTAAAACTCAATATATTTTAACGAATTAATTGACCAGATTGAATGTAAATTTAGATTAAAGTGAAAATATCATCACAACTTCTTTAACATTCTCATGGCACAACCAATTCAAATCACCATTTCTCAAAATCTCAAGACAAGGAGAAAGACAGAAAAAACTACTCAGAACTCATGGAGAAGATACGACAAAACTTGGATTTCATATATAAAAGCAAAGTCATACAAACTATAATAAGTAAATATAACTTATCTCAAATTCTTCCCCAAATAAATCCTCAAAGTTCCTATGAATCTCTTCCTTTCTTTACAGCACACAGAATTCTCTTTCAAAGCAGCAAGGAGGAAGAAATCTCTCACTTTCCTTCCACTCTTACAATCTCTCGAAGAATTTCTCACAATACCTAACCCTAAATTACACTCTCCTGGACACCCGTAGACCTCTCGACACTCTATGGGCACTCTGGACTCTCCAGATTCCCTTTTTCGGCCTACAAAATGTTTCTCTTAAAGTTGTACAAGAGTTTTCAAGAGTTGCCTAAGCATCCCTTCAAAAATCGTCCACATTCAATGCATCTATTGAGAGAACCGTCATTCTTACCGTCGATTTAACAACATTAAAAAGACATGAAATTTGATTTTAAAGAGGAATGCATAAAAGCCTTTGAACTATTGAAAAAAAAATTAATTACTGTACCTATAATAGTCCCACTTGCTTGGGAGAAACCATTTGAAATAATGTGCGATGCTAGTGATTAAGCTGTTGGAGTTGTTTTGGGACAAAGATGCAACAGTTTTTAAAGTAATATATTATGCAAGTAAAACTCTGAATGCTGCTCAAATTAACTACATTCTACTGAAAGAGAGTTATTAGATATTGTCTATGCCTTTGATAAATTTTAAATTTAGACCTTACTTGGACCTTACTTGATTGGAACTAAATGTAAAGTGCATACAAATCATTTTGCTATCAAATATTTGATGCAAAAGAATGACGCTAAATCAGGATTAATTAGATGGATACTTTTATTGCAAGAGTTCGACTTTACTGTAGTTGATTAAAAAGAAAATGATAATCAAATAGCTAATCATTTGTCTAGACTATAAAAAGAAATATTAATTAATTTTGCAAATGAAATTTTAAAAAATTTCCCTGATGAACAATTATATAGTATTGATGAAATAAATACACCATGGTATGCCGATATAGTAAATTGCATTGTAAGTGATATTCTATCACTAGATATTAAGAATCAACAATTAAAGAAATTTATATATGATTCAAAATTCTATTTTTGGGATGATCTATATTTATATAAACAATGTAAAGATCTAATTATTAGAAGGTGTGTGCATTATGAAGAAACTTAACAAATAATTGAAAGATATCATGATTCTGAATTTGGAGGATATTTTGGAACAAATATAACTGCTTATAAAATTTTGCAAGCTGGATTTCATTGGTCTACTCTTTTTAGAGATGTTAATGAATATATTAAAACATGCAATAGATGTCAGCAAGTAGAAAATATTTCTAAAAGAAATGAAATGTCTCTAAATTACACATTGGAAGTAGAAATTTTTGTTGTGTGGGGATTAGATTTTATGGGACTATTTATGCCTTCATTTGGAAACTTATATATATTACTTGTTGTTGATTATATGTCCAAATGGATTAAAGCTGTTGCTGCACCTAAATGTGATGTTTGGAGTGTTTCTAAATTCTTAAATAAAAATATTTTGACAATATATGGAATGCTGATAGTAATTATTATAGATGGAGGAACTCATTTTATAAATAAGAGAATTGAGAAGTTGATAAAAAATATGATATTATGCATAGATTCTCTACTATTTATCATTCTCAGACTAGTGGTCTAGCAGAAATATCAAATCGTGAAATAAAACAAATTTTTGAAAAAGCTATAAATCCCTATAAATTGGCTTGGTCTACTAGATAAGATACTACATTATCGTCATACATAATTGCTTATAAGGCTCTTATAGGAATGTCTTCATATAGACTTATTTTTGGAAAAATATGCTACTTACCGGTAGAATTTGAGCATAGAACATTTCACTTAGTCCAAATGAATTTACTAAACTCAACTCATTGAGTTCCATACTTTCATTTAGACCAAAGGAAATCTCGTTAGCAACCATAAGTTACCTCCACCACGGGATTCCCGATCATCCGATAGAGACGTTTTAATTTAGTTTTAATTTTTGTTTTGTTTGTGATTAAATTTTGAGTTGACAAGTTTTATTATATAATATAAGATTGAGGTTATTTTTTGAAAAACTGAAGTCTAGGTGTATATGGTCATTCACATTTATAAAAGTCTATCCCTATGGAGTTATTAATATTAAAGATCCCAAGACTAGAAAGATATTTAAAGTGAACGGACATAGACTGAAACCATATTTTAATGGTCAAATACCAGTTTTTAAAGAGATTTTAATGTTGGGTCAGACTGAGAATGCCGGACTGATGCCATTAAACCAAGCAATTTGTGCGAGGCAACCCATATTTATCATTGTTTATTTTGCTTATCTATTTAGTTTGGAGTATTGAATATAAATTTGTAGTTTTATTGATTTTGTGTATTTGAAAAAATTAAAATAGAGAAAATATTTAAAAACATCTTTATTTACCCAATTTTATGAAAAATTTTAGAATTAATTGGATTTAAAATGAAACTGTGCAAATTTTGGAACTGGCACCTGAGGCGCCTCTTTCCAGAGAGCTGGCGCCTGAAGCACCTGAATTAGGGCCTGAGGCGTCACGGTGACAAAAATGACTTAAAACATGTTAAAAGGTGATTTTTGGCTATTTTTGGTGGGTTCTTTTCCTAATAATTCCCAAAAAATGATTTCTAAACCTATTTTAGAGGGGAAAACGAGGGAAGAGTGAACATTCTGCAAATTCAATGGCTTCCCACACTGAAGATACCACGAGATATAGAATTTTCAACCGAAGGAAGTTCATCAATTTCGATGCGCAGAAATTATACGATCGAGTTCTTGTGAAAAAGAGGCTAATAAAGGAAAGGGGATTTATGAATCAAGGATTCAACACACTGAATACTCGAGTGGAGGAGATTGTTGCACAGAGACGCTGAGAACTGCTTTGTTATACTACTATCGTCGTAGTTGTCCCTGTGGTGAAAGAGTTTTATGTAAATCTTCATGGAATCAACTAAGGAATTGTTTATGTTTGAGGCAGGTTTGTACAATTCACTCCTTTAAGAATAAATGATATGTTTATGATTGAAAGTGTATTTATTTACCACTACGTAATGTTTACCCCTACAAGAGAGAATATGAATAAACTCTATCAATTTCTTACTGATGAAGATGCAAATTGGGAGATCCGAGATGATGGAAACGTAAGTTTTTCTTCATCATTATTGAATCCTACATTTAAAGCATGGCATTTTTTTATTTCATCAAACCTACTTCCTGCTATGAAAATCAGTAAGGTGACGAAGGAGAGTGTTATTTTGAATTATTGTATTCAAACTGGAAAACCTATTGATGTGGGTGCAATAATTATGAAATCAGTTTTGGATTTGATCATCAATGGATCTACTACTTGACTGGAACATCCATCTACTATTTTCCTACTGTGTAGTCAATCGCAAGTGCCTTATGAAAGTTGGGAAAAAGTGTTTCTTCCTTAGAAGCCTATGGAGCAAATGTTTATTGCAATAGTAAAGGAATGGAAGATGACAATGATATGAATATACTGATGGATCAATCATCTCAAAATTCATCATCTATTCAGCCTTACTTCAG
>NW_018164463.1:769496-769902 GCF_001263595.1 Phalaenopsis equestris
TTTACTTTCAATCTGGCCAATTGATTTGTTAAAATATGTGGAGTTTTACAACTAAAGTGAAGATTATATCCAAGATTCACGGAGGTCAAAGCCCTTGGAAGTTGGGTGCAAATAAATTGGGAAATAAAATTATGAGACGTAGAATTGGAGATTTTAGAGGAAAGACTAAAATCCCCAATTTGGTCCTATCGTTTGGGTCCTGAAGTGTAATTGTTAGCCCTCAGGCAAGGGGAACGTGGGAGCTCCGAAGTGAGAGCTGGTATCCTCCCAAGCTAGCTGCAGATTCAGTAAACAAGCATAGGATTAGTCAATGTTCTTTATGCCTGGACCAAAGGATAAAGAATAGGTATGCTCCTATTTGACACAATTATACTAGAACTGATTCACTTTATCCATTCACTATAAT